>NW_017192028.1:0-10495 GCF_001704415.2 Capra hircus
TCCTTTGATGCCGGGGCCTAAGACCTTGTGTGGAGTCGGTGCCGGAACCTGAGGATTCCTCTCCAGTGCTGACATATATCTTGGGAACTTCTGGAGTCTCCCCAGGGGAGTCAGTCCTCGTCTCGAGTGGGGCATCCAGGTGCGCTTTCCTCCGAGATTTAGCAGCTGTGTCACGCTTCCCTTCGCAGGATCAAGGGATCTGTGGCTTTCCCTCGAGGCTTTCCACGAGGCTTTCCACGAGGCTTTCCCACAGGGCTGTCCCCACGTGCCACCGATGTGTGAGTCTATCCTCGGCTTGAAAGTCGAGGCAGTGCAGGGAAAACAGTTTTCCCTGGAATGGACTGAGACATCTCGGGCCTCTGGGAATGGTGGCACGACCCTGGAGTTCCTCTCGCCATTTCTATGGAGAGCGCCTCCTCTTGAGATATGACGGGAACGCCGGGAATCCTTTCCCGACCACGCAGGGAAAGGATGCCTCCTCTCGAACTATGAGGCGGAAACGTGGGTCCTCTGGATGTGGGCGTGACGCTCGTGCTTCCTCTCGAGTGGAGACTCGTATGTCGGGGAACTTCTTGAGTTGCAGCAAGGGTGTGAAGGACCCTTTTGGAAGTTCCAGAGGTTAGGTGTGATTAGCCTCGAGACGCCTCAGCGGAAATGGCCCTCATCTCGCCAGGAGGGAAGAACCTCCTGGATTTTCTCGAGTTGCGGCAGGTGCTCTTGTCTTACGACGGGGACCTCAGGGACCCGCTCTGGTGGCCTAAGGAAAGGCAAGTCCCAAGCGAGATGCTCGGGGGCCTCTCGGAATTCCTCTCCTGTCGATGCTGGAGCCTACGACCTTGTGTGGAGTCGGTGCCGGAAACTGAGGATTCCTCTCCAGTGCTGACATGGATCTTGGGGTACTTCTGGAGTCTCCCCAGGGGAGTCAGTCCTCGTCTCGAGTGGGGCATGCACGTGAGCTTTCCTCCCGATCTGTAGCAGCAGTGTCACGCGTCCTTCACGTGAATCAAGGGATCTGTGGCTAGCCCTCGAGGCTTTCCTACGAGGCTTTCCCACAGGGCTGTCCCACGTGCCACCGTGGTGTGAGTCGATCCTCGGCTTGAAAGTCGAGGCAGTGCAGGGAAAACAGTTTTCCCTGGAATGGACTGAGACATCTGGGGGACTGTGGGTATGGTGTCACGAACCTGGATTTCCTCTCGCCTTTCCAGAGAGAGCGCCTCCTCTTGAGATGCGAAGGGAACGCCGGGAATTCTTTCCCGACCACACAGGGAAAGGATCCCCCTCTCGAGCTATGAGGCGGAAACGGGGCTCATCTGAATGTGGGCAGGACTCCTGTGCTTCCTCTCGAGTGGAGACGGGTATGTCGGGGAATTTCTTGAGTTGCAGCCAGGTTGTGAAGAATCCTTTGAAATTTCCAGAGATTAGGTGTGATTAGCTTCCAGACGACTCAGCGGAAATGAGCCTCATCGCGCCTGGAGGGGAGAACCTCCTGGATTTTCTCCAGTTGAGGCAGGTGCTCACAACTTACGACCGGGACCTCAGGGACCTGCTCTGGTGGCCTCAGGAAAGACCAGTCCCCATGGGAATTGCTCGTGGGCCTCTCGGGATTCCTCTCCCGTCAATGCCGGGGCCTAAGACATTGTGTGGAGATGGTGCTGGAACCTCAGGATTCCTCTCCAGTGCTGACATGGATCTTGAGGGACTTCTGGAGTCTCCCAGGGAAGTCAGTCCTCGTCTTCAGTGGTGGCATGCACGTGCGCTTTCCTCCCGAGCTGTAGCAGTAGTGTTACCCTTCCCTTGGCGTGGATCAAGGGATCTGTGGCTTTCCCTCGAGGATTTCCCACGAGGTTTTCCCACGAGGCTTTCCCACAGGGCTGTCCCACGTGCCACCATGGTGTGAGTCGATCCTCGGCTTGAAAGTCGAGGCACTGCAGGGAAAACAGGTTTCCCTGGAATGGACTGAGATATCTGGGGGACTCTGGGAATGGTGGCACCACCCTGGAGTTCCTCTCGCCTTTCCTGTGGAGAGCGCCTCCTCTGGAGATGCGACGGGAACCCCAGGAATTCTTTCCCGACACACAGTGATCCTCGTCTCGAGCTATGAGGGAGAAAAGGGGCTCCTCTGGATGTGGGTGGACTCTCGTGCTTCCTCTCGAGTGGAGACGGGTATGTCGGGGAACTTCTTGAGTTGCAGCAAGGGTGTGAAGGACCCTTTGGAAGTTCCAGAGGTTAGGTGTGATTAGCTTCGAGACGCCTCAGCGGAAATGGGCCTCATCTCGCCTGGAGGGGAGAACCTCCTGGATTTTCTCGAGTTGTGGCAGGTGCTCTCGACATACGACGGGGACCTCAGGGACCCGCACTGGTGGCCTCAGGGAAGGCCAGTCCCCATGCGAGTTGCTCGGGGCCTCTCGGATACCTGTCCCATCGATTCCGGGGTCTAAGACCTTGTGTGGAGTCGGTGCCGGAACCTGAGGATTCCTCTCCAGTGTGACATGGATCTTGGGGTACTTCTGGAGTCTCCCCAGGGGAGTCAGACATCGACTCGAGTGAGGGCAGGCACGTGCGCTTTCCTCCCGAGCTCTAGCAGCAGTGATACGCTTCCCTTCGCGTGGATCAAGGGATCAGTGGCTTTCCCTCGAGGCTTTCCCACGAGCCTTTCCCACGAGGCTTTCCCACGAGCCTTTCCCACAGGGCTGTCCCACGTGCCACCGTGGTGTGAGTCGATCCTCGCTTGAAAGTCGAGGCATTGCAGGGAAAACAGGTTTCCCTGGAATGGACAGAGACATCTGGGTGACTCTGGGAATGGTGGCACGAACCTGGATTTCCTCTCGCCTTTCCTGTGGAGAGCGCCTCCTCTTGAGATGCGATGGGAACGCCGGGAATTCTTTCCCGACCACGCAGGTAAGGATCCCTCCTCTCGAACTAGGAGGCGGAATCGGGGCTCCTCTGTATGTGGGCGGGACTCTCCTGCTTCCTCTCCACTGGAGACGGGTATGTCGGGGAGCTTCTTGAGTTGCAGCAAGGGTGTGAAGGACCCTTTGGAAGTTCCACAGGTTAGGTGTGATTAGCCTGGATATGGCTCAGCGGAAATCGGCCTCATCTCGCCTGGAGGGAAGAACAAACTGGATTTTCTCCAGTTGAGGCAGGTGCTCACAACTTACGACCGGGACCTCAGGGACCTGCTCTGGTGGCCTCAGGAAAGACCAGTCCCCATGCGAATTGCTCGGGGGCCACTCGGGATTCTCTCCCGTCGATGCCGAGTCCTAAGACCTTGTGTGGAGATGGTGCCAGAACCTGAGGATTCCTCTCCAGTGCTGACATGGATCTTGGGGTACTTCTGGAGTCTCCCCAGGGGAGTGAGTCCTTGTCTCGAGTGGGGGCAGGCACGTGCGCTTTCCTCCCGAGCTCTAGCAGCAGTGATACGCTTCCCTTCGCGTGGATCAAGGGATCTGTGGCTTTCCCTCGAGGCTTTCCCAAGAGGATTTCCCACGAGGCTTTCCGACAGGGCTATCCCACGTGCCACCGTGGTGTGAGTCGATCCTCGCCGTGAAATTCGAGGCAGTGTAGGAAAAACAGTTTCCTCTGGAATGGACTGAGACATCTGGGCGACTCTGTGAATGGTGGCACGACCCTGGAGTTCCTCTCGCCTTTCCTGTGGAGAGCGCTTCCCCTTGAAATGCGAGCGGAATGGCGGGTATTATTTCCTGACCAAGCAGGGAAAGGATCCCTCATGTCGAGCTTCGATACCAAAACGGCGTCTCCTCTGGATGTGGGCGGGATCCTCGTGCTTCCTCTCGAGTGGCGACGGGTATGTCGGGGAACTTCTTGAGTTGCAGCAAGGACCCTTTTGAATTTCCAGAGTTTAGGTGTGATGAGCCTCCAGACGCCTCCGAGGAAATGGGCCTCATCTCGCCTGGAGGGGAGAACCTCCTGGATTTTCTAGAGTTGGGCAGGGTCTCTCGAGTTACGACAGGGACCTCAGGGACCCGCTCTGGTGGCCTCAGGAAAGGCCAGTGCCCATGGGAGTTGCAAGGGGGCCTTTCGGGATTCCTCTCCCGTCGATGCCGGGGCCTAAGACCTTGTATGGAGTCGATGCCGGAACCTGAGGATTCCTCTCCAGTGCTGACATGGATCTTGGGGTAATTCTGGAGTCTCCCTAGGGGAGTCAGACCTCGACTCGAGTGGGGTCAGGCACGTGCGCTTTCCTCCCGAGCTCCTGCAGGAGTGTTACGCTTCCCTTCATGTGGATCAAGGGAGCAGTGGCTTTCCCTCGATACTTTCCCACGAGGCTTTCCCACAGGGCTGTCCCACGTGCCACCGTGGTGAGAGTCGATCCTTGGCTTGAAAGTCGAGGCAGTGCAGGGAAAACAGTTTTCCCTGGAATGGACTGAGACATCTGGGGGTCTGTGGGAATGGTGGCACGACGCTGGATTTCCTCTCGCCTTCCCTGAGGAGAGCGCCTCCTCTTGAGATGCGACGGGAACGCCGGGAATTCTTTCCCGACCACGCAGCGAAAGCATCCCACCTCTCGAGCTATGAGGCGGAAACGGGGCTCATCTGGATGTGGGCAGGACTCCTGTGCTTCCTCTCGAGTGGAGACGGGTATGTCGGGGAACTTCTTGAGTTGCAGCGAGGGTGTGAAGGACGCTTTGGAAGTTCTAGATGTTAGGTGTGATTAGCCCCAAGACACCTCAGCGGAAATGGGCCTCATCTCGCCTGGAGGGGAGAATCTCCTGGATTTTCTCCAGTTGAGTCAGGTGCTCACATCTTACGACCGGGACCTCAGGGACCTGCTCTGGTGACCTCAGGAAAGACCCGTCCCCATGCGAATTGCTCGGGGGCCTCTCAGGATTCCTCTCCCGTCGATGCCAGGGCCTAAGACATTGTGTGGAGATGGTGCGGGAACCTCAGGATTCCTCTCCAGTGCTGACAAGGATCTTGAGGGACTTCTGGAGTCTCCCCAGGGAAGTCAGTCCTCGTCTCCAGTGGTGGCATGCACGTGCGCTTTCCTCCCGAGCTGTAGCAGCAGTGTCACGCTTCCCTTGGCGTGGATCAAGGGATCTGTGGCTTTCCCTCGAGGATTTCCCACTAGGTTTTCCCACGAGGCTTTTCCACAAGGCTGTCCCACGTGCCACCATGGTGTGAGTCAATCCTCGGCTTGAAAGTCGAGGCAGTGCAGGGAAAACAGGTTTCCCTGGAATGGACTGAGATATCTGGGGGACTCTGGGAATGGTGGCACGACCCTGGAGCTCCTCTCGCCTTTCCTGTGGAGAGCGCCTCCTCTGGAGATGCGACGGGAACCCCAGGAATTCTTTCCCGACACACAGAGAAAGGATACCTCGTCTCGAGCTATGAGGGAGAAATGGGGCTCCTCTGGATGTGGGCGGGACTCTCTTGCTTCCTCTCGAGTGGAGACGGGTATGTCGGGGAACTTCTTGAGTTGCAGCAAGGGTGTGAAGGACCCTTTGGAATTCCAGAGGTTACGTGTGATTAGCTTCGAGACGCCTCAGCGGAAATGGGCCTCATCTAACCTGGAGGGGAGAATATCCTGGATTTTCTCGAGTTTCGCCAGGTGCTCTCGACTTACGACGGGGACCTCAGTGATCCGCTCTGGTGGCCTCAGGAAAGGCCAGTCCCCATGCAAGTTGCTCTGGGGCCTCTCGGGATTCCTCTCCCGTCGAAGCCGGGGCCTAAGTCGTTGTGTGGAGTTGGTGCCGGAACCTGAGGAATCCTCTCCAGTGCTGACATGGATCTTGGGGTACTTCTGGAGTCTCCCAAGGGAGTCAGTACTCGTCTCGAGTGGGGCATGCACGTGCCCTTTCCTCCCGACCTCTAGCAGCAGTGATACGCTTCCCTTCGCGTGAATCAAGGGATCAGTGCCTTTCCCTACAGGCTTTCCCACGAGCCTTTCCCACGAGGCTTTCCCACGGGCCTTTCCCACAGTGCTGTCCCACGTGCCACTGTGGTGAGAGTCGATCCTCGGCTTGAAAGTCGAGGCAATGCATGGAAACAGGTTTCCCTGGAATGGACAGAGACATCTGGCTGACTCTGGGAATGGCGGCACTAACCTGGATTTCCTCTCGCCTTTCCTGTGGAGATCGCCTCCTCTTGAGATGCGAGCGGAATGGCGGGTATTATTTCCTGACCAAGCAGGGAAAGGATCCCTCATCTCGAGCTTCGATACCAAAACGGCGTCTCCTCTGGATGTGGGCGGTACCTCGTGCTTCCTCTCGAGTGGCGACGGGTATGTCGGGGAACTTCTTGAGTTGCAGCAAGGACCCTTTTGAATTTCCAGAATTTAGGTGTGATGAGCCTCCAGACGCCTCAGAGAAATGGGCCTTATCTCGCCTGGAGGGGAGAACCTCCTGGATTTTCTTGAGTTGGTGCAGATGTTCTCGCGTTACGACGGGGACCTCAGTTACCCGCTCTGGTGGCCTCAGGAAAGGCCAGTCCCATAGGAGTTGCAAGGGCGCCTTTCGGGATTCCTCTCCTGACGATGGGAACTTATTTTCTCGAGTTGCTCGACATACGACGGGTATCTCAGGGACCCGCTCTGGTGGCCTCAGGAAAGGCCAGTCCACAAGCGCGTTGCTCGGGGCCTCTCGGATGCCTCTCCCATCGATGTCGGACGTAAGACCTTGTGTGGAGTCGGTGCTGAACCTGAGGATTCCTCTCCAGTGCTGACATCGATCTTGGGTTACTTCTGGAGTCTCCCCAGGGGAGTCAGTCCTCGTCTCGAGTGGGGGCATGCACGTGCGCTTTTCTCCCGAGCTGTAGCAGCAGTGTCACGCTTCCCTTCGCGTGGATCAAGGGATCTGTGGCTTTCCCTCGAGGTTTTCCCACGAGGCTTTCCCACGAGGCTTTCCCACGAGGCTTTCCCACAGGGCTGACCACGTGTCACCGTTGTGTTAGTCGATCCTCGGCTTGAAAGTCGAGGCAGTGCAGGGAAAACAGGTTTCCCTGGAATGGACTGAGACATCTGGGGGACTCTGGGAATGGTGGCACGACCCTGGAGTTCCTCTCGCCTTTCCTGTGGAGAGCGCCTCCTCTTGAGATCCGAGGGGAATGCCAGGAATTCTTTCCCGACCACGCAGTGAAAGGATCCCTCCTCTCGAGCCATGAGGCGGAAACGAGGCTCCTCTGGATGTGGCTGGACTCTCGTGCTTCCTCTCGAGTGGAGACGGGTATGTCGGGGAACTTCTTGAGTTGCAGCAAGGGTGTGAAGGACCCTTTGGAAGTTCCAGAGGTTAGGTCTGATTAGCCTGGGGACGCCTCAGAGGAAATTGGCCTCATCTCCCCTGGAAGGGAGAACCTCCTGCATTTTCTTGAGTTGGTGCAGATGTTCTCGCGTTACGACGGGGACCTCAGTTACCCGCTCTGGTGGCCTCAGGAAAGGCCAATCCCCATGCGAGCTGCTCGGCGGCCTCTCGGGATTCCTCTCCTGACGATGCCGGGGCCTAAGGCCTTGTGTGGAGTCGGTGCCGGAACCTGAGGATTCTTCTCCAGTGCTGACATGGATCTTGGGTACTTCTGGAGTCTCCCCAGGGGAGTCAGTCCTCGTCTCGAGTGGGCGCCTGCACGTGCGCTTTCCTCTCGAGCTGTAGCAGCAGTGTCACGCTTCCCTTCGCGTGGATCAAGGGATCTGTGGCTTTTCCCTCGAGGCTTTCCCACGAGGCTTTCCCCGAAAAGGGCTGTCCCACGTGCCACCGTGGTGTGATTCAATCCTCGGCTTGAAAGTCGAGGCAGTGCAGGGAAAACAGGTTTCCCTGGAATGGACTGAGACATCTGGGGACTCTGGAAATGGTGGCATGACCCTGGAAATCCTCTCGGCTTTCCTGTGGAGAGCGCCTCCTCTTGAGATGCGACGGAAACACCGGGAATTCTTTCCCGACGACGCAGTAAAGGATCCCTCTTCTCCAGCTAGGAGGCGGAAACGGGCTGCTCTTGATTGGGCGGGACTCTCGTGCTTCCTCTTGAGTGGAGACGGGTATGTCTGGAACTTCTTTAGTTGTAGCAAGGTGTGAAGGCCCTTTGTAAGTTCCAGAGGTTAGATGTGATTAGCCTGGGGACGCCGCAGAGGAAATGGGCTTCATCTCGCCTGAGGGCAGAACCTCCTGCATTTTCTCTAGTTGGTGCAGGTGTTCTCCCGTTATGACGCGGACCTCAGGGACCCCTCTGGTGGCCTCAGGAAAGGCCAGTCCCCATGCAAGTTGCACGCGACCTCTCGGATTCCTCTCCCTTCTATGCCGGGCCTTTAGACTTGTTTGGAGTCGGTGCTGGAACCTGAGGATTCCTCTCCAGTGCTGACATGGATCCTGGGTACTTCTGGAGTCTCCCCAGGGGAGTCAGTCCATGTCTCGAGTGGGGCATGCACGTGCGCTTTCCTCCCGAGCTGTAGCAGCATTGTCACCCTTCCCTTTGCGTGATCAAGGGATCTGTGGCTTTTCCTCGACGCTTTCCCACGAGGCTTTTCCACGAGGCTTTCCCACAGGGCTGTCCCACGTGCCACCATGGTGTGAGTGGATCCTCGGCTTGAAAGTCGAGCAGTGCAGGGAAAACAGGTTTCCCTGGAATGGACTGAGACATCTGGGGACTCTGGGTATGGTGCACGACCCTGGAGTTCCTCTCGCCTTTCCTGTGGACAGCGCCTCCTCTTGAGATGCGACGGGAACGCGGGAATTCTTTCCCGACCACGCAGAAAAGGATCCCTCCTCTCGAACTTGGAGGCGGAAAAGGGGCTCCTCTGGATGTGGCCGGGACTCTCGTGCTTCCTCTCGAGTGGAGACTGGAATGTTGTGGAACTTCTTGAGTTGCAGCAAGGGTGTGAAGGATCCTTTGGAATTCCAGAGGTTAGGTGTGTTTAGAGTCGAGACGCCTTAGGCGAAATGGGCCTCATCTCTCCTGGATGGGAGACTCTCCTGGATTTTTTCGAGTTGCGGTACTTGCTTTCGCCTTACGACGGGAGCACTGGACCCGCTCTGGTGGCCTCAGGAAAGGCCAGTCCCATGCGAGTTGCTCGGGGGCCTCTCGGGATTCCTCTCCCGTCGATGCCAGGCCTAAGACCTTGTGTGGAGTCGGTGCCTGCCGGGGTCCAGCCCCAGTGGATCCAGGTAATTTGAAGGGTGGACGGCGTTGGCTTGGAAAGACTTGTTTGTTTATTAATGTAAGATTAGATTAAGAAACTATAGTGTAGTAAGAAGATTAAGTGGAGGAAGAGGGCTGAATAGCTTGGTTTACGTGGAAGGCCAATAAAATTCCAGACAAGGAATTTGCACCATCTACGTTGGGCCACCGGCGCCCGCTTGAATATCTAAGGGTGCCTCGCCTTAAGCTCCCTTTCGTGCGGGTCTTAACAGCCGGGCAAGTAAGTAGACCTGGCGAGCCTCCGCGCCCAGATGGAGATTCAGCCTGAAGTTAAAGCAAAGAGCAGAGAGAGGGAAGGGAGAGAAGAAAGAGAGAGAGAGAACATGGGGGGAGCCAGAGTCCCAAGAAACCAGGCCGAGAGACTAGTTCGAGAAACTGGCCCCCATCCTTTATTGTTCAGAAGGCCTTTTATACTTTTGATAAAACACGGAGATCATTGGTAACACAAAATTATGTAGCGTTCGCAACCAGATTCTTTCCGTATATCATTTTGTATACAAAAGGTCTCAGGTGATTTACATTATCTTTTGGCCAAGAGGCTTGTTAACACTTTTTGGCTCTCTTCCTTAATGAATGATAATTTTGTTTCCCCTGAAGTGTTTTTTTTTTTTAATCTGCATCTCCTTAAAGCATTAAAGTTACATCTCTATAGAACAAAGGTGCAGTGGGATATAACAAAGAGGTACTTAACTCAAAGATCTAATGTTGCTAATACCAGGTCTACTACTTGTTTTTCTATATACCAACTATATCTAAAAATAAAGGATATGAAAATTTGGCAGCAAGCATTGACCCAAAAAATGAAACCTTTAATCAGTCCTATTTAAAGATTTTGACTCCTCGAAGCTCCTACATTCCTAGGATGTTTTAAGCTTCCTGTGCCTCCTGCCTCAGAGCTTCAACAATCACATGCGCAGCTGTACGAGTCCTGCAGGCAGGCTAGAAAGCCATCGGAGGGGTTTTTGGATTGAAACACTCTTTCAAATGCAGAAGACTAAAGCCCTGATTTGACTTTTTCCAGAAAATGTCAGAAAGAGTGGAAAAGCAGAGCACAAAAGCCGGCAGATTTTTGTTGGGGTACGTGCTTAGGAATTTGCAGAGGGGTCCCTGAAGTCTGAGCACGCCTTGCGTATGTCAGCTTCCTTCCTCATGACCTTGTCACGGGCGGGATTCCTCACACTGGCTCCCAGCATCTCACCCTGTTTTATTTTAAATAATTTAATTATTTGTGTTTAAAATCAGGTGGGCAGTTCTTGTCGCGAGATTCCGAATGCTCTGCCGAAGAATCTGGACAATACAGGGAAGAATGATTACGAGGAGCAAGATTATAAAGAAGTAGACAGTATAGTCTTTC
>NW_017192029.1:0-10494 GCF_001704415.2 Capra hircus
ATTCGAGAGGAAGCACGAAGTCCCGCCCACATTCAGAGGAGAAGCCGTTACTGCTCCTAGCTCAAGAGGAGGGATCCTTTCCCTGCGAGGTCGGGAAAGAATTCCGCGCCTTTCCGTCGATCTCAAGAGGAGGCTCTCTCCAAAGGAAAGGCGAGAGGAACTCCAGGGTCGTGCCACCATTCCCAGAGTCCCCCAGATGTCTCAGTCCATTCCAGGGAAACGTGTTTCCCTGCAGTGCCTAGACTTTCAAGCCGAGGATCGACTCACACCACGGTGGCACGTGGACAGCCCTGTGGAAAGCCTCGTGGGAAAGCCACAGACCCCTTGATCCATGCGAAGGGAAGCGTGACACTGCTGCTACAGCTCGGGAGGAAATCGAACGTGCATGCCCCCCCACTCGAGACGAGGACTGACTCCTCTGGGGAGACTCCAGAAGTACCCGAAGATCCATGGCAGCACTAGAGAGGAATCCTCAGGTTCCGGCACCGACTCCACACAATATCTTAGGCCCGGTATCGACGGAAGGGAATCCGCGAGAGGCCCCCCGAGCAACTCACATGGGGACTGGCCTTTCCTGAGGCCACCAGAGCGGGTCCCTGAGGTCCAGTCGTAAGTCGAGATCACCTGCCGCAAGTCCAGAAAATCCAGGAGGTTCCACCTCCAGGCGAGATGAGGCCATTTCTGCTGAGGCGTCTCGAGGCTAATCACATCTACCCTCTTTAACTTCCAAAGTGTCATTCACACCCTTGCTGCAACTCAAGAAGTTCCCGACATACCCGTCTCCACTCGAGAGGAAACACCAGAGTCCCGCCACATCCAGAGGAGCCCCCGTTTCCGCCTCATAGCTTGAGACGAGGGATCCTTTCCCTGCCTGGTCGGGAAAGAATTTCCGGCGTTCCCGTCGCATCTCAAGAGGAGGCGCTCTCCACAGGAAAGGCGAGAGGAACTCCAGGGTCGTGCCACCATTCCCAGAGTCCCCCAGATGTCTCCGTCCAGTCCAGGGAAACCTGTTTTCCCCTTCACTGCCTCGACTTTCAAGCCGAGAATCAACTCACACTACGGTGGCACGTGGGACAGCCCTGTGGGAAAGCCTCGTGGGAAAGCCTGGTGGGATAGCCTCGAGGGAAAGCCACAGATCCCTTGATATACGCGAAGGGAAGCGTGAGACTGCTGCTACAGCTCGGGAGGAAAGCGCACGTGCATGCCCCACTCGAGAGGAGGACTGACTCCCCTGGGGAGACTCCAGAAGTACCCCAAGATCCATGTCAGCACTGGAGAGGAATCCTCAGGTTCCGGCACCGACTCCACACAAGATCTTAGGCCCCGGCATCGAGGGTAGAGGAATCCGAGAGGCCCCCGAGCAACTTGCATGGGGACTGGCCTTTCCTGAGGCCACCAGAGCGGGTCCCTGAGGTCCCCGTCGTAAGTCGAAAGCACCTGCCGAACTCGAGAAAATCCAGGAGGTTCTCCCCTCCAGGCGAGATGAGGCCCATTTCCGCTGAGGCGTCTCGAGGCTAATCACACCTAACCTCTGGAACTTCCAAAGGGTCCTTCACACCCTTGCTGCAACTCAAGAAGTTCCCCGACATACCGTCTCCGCTCGAGAGGAAGCACGAGAGTCCCGCCACATCCAGAGGAGCCCCGTTTCCGCCTCCTAGCTCGAGAGGAGGGATCCTTTCCCTGCGTGGTCGGGAAAGAATTCCCGGCGTTCCCGCGCATTTCAAGAGGAGGCGCTCTCCACAGGAAAGGCAAGAGGAACTCGAGGGTCGTGCCACCATTCCCAGAGTCCGCCAGAAAATTCCTTGTCGGGAATTTTATTGGCCTTCCGCGTAAACCTAGCTATTCAGCCTTTTTCCTCCAGTTAATCTTCTTACTACCCTATAATTTCTTAATCTCATCTTACATTAATAAATACACAAGACTTTCCACGTCAACGCCGTCCATCCCATCGAATTCCCTGGATCCAGCGGGGCTGGACCCCGGCACACTGAGATATCTGGGGGACTCTTGGAAAGATGGCACGACACTGGAGTTTCTCTCGCCTTTCCTGTGGAGAGCGCCTCCTCTTGAGATGCGACGGGAACACCGGGAATTCTTTTTTTGGAGGGAAAGGATACCTGACCGCGAGGTACGAGGCGGAAACGGGGCTCCTCTGGATGTGGGCGGGACTCTCGTGCTTCCTCTCGAGTGGAGTCAGGTATGTTGGGGAACTTCTTGAGTTGTAGCAAGGGTGTGAAGGACCCTTTGGAAGTTCCAGGGGTTAGGTGTGATTAGCCTCGAGACGCCTGAGCGGAAATGGGCCTCATCTCGCCTGGAGGGGAGAACCTCCTGGATTTTCTCGAGTTTCGGCAGGTGCTCTTGACTTACGACGGGGACCTCAGGGACCCGCTCTGGTGGCCTCAGGAAAGGCCAGTCCCCATGCGAGTTGCTCGGGGGCCTCTCGGATTCCTCTCCCTTCGACGCCGGGCCTAAGACCTTGTGTGGAGTCGGTGCCGGAACCTGAGGATTCCTCTCCAGTGCTGACATGCATCTTACGGTACTTCTGGAGTCTCCCCAGGGGAGTCAGTCCTCGTCTCGAGTGGGGGCATGCACGTTCGCTTTCCTCCCGAGCTGTAGCAGAACTGTCACGCTTCCCTTCCCTTGGATCAAGGGATCTGTGGCTTTCCCTCGAGGCTTTCCCAGGAGGCTTTCCCACGAGGCTTTCCCACAGGGCTGTCCCACGTGCCACCGTGGTGTGAGTCGATCCTCGGCTTGAAAGTCGAAGCAGTGCAGGGAAAACAGGTTTCCCTGGAATGGACTGAGACATCTGGGGGACTCTGGGAATGGTGGCACGACCCTGGAGTTCCTCTCGCCTTTCCTGTGGAGAGCGCCTCCTCTTGAGATGAGACAGGAACGCCGGGAGTTCTTTCCTGACCATGCAGGGAAAGGATCCCTCCTCTCGAGCTAGGAGGCGGAAACGGGGCTCCTCTGTATGTGGGCGGGACTCTCGTTCTTCCTCTCGAGTGGAGAGAGGTATGTAGGGGGATCTTCTTGAGTTGCAGCAAGGGTGTGAAGGACCCTTTGGAAGTTCCAGAGGTTAGGTGTGATTAGACTCGAGACGTCTCAGCGGAAATGGGCCTCATCTCGACTGCAGGGGAGAACCTCCTGGGTTTTCTCGAGTTTCAGCAGGTGCTCTCCAGTTACGACCGGGACTTATGTAACCCGCTCTGGTCCTCAGGTAATGCCAGTCGACTTGCGAGTTGCTAAGGGGCCTCTCGGGATTCCTCTCCGGTCGATGACGGGGCCTAAGACCTTTTTTGGAATCGGTGCCGAACCTGAGGTTTCCTCTCCAGTGCTGAAATGGATCTTGGGGTACTACTGGAGTCTCCACAGGGGAGTCATCTTCGTCTCCAATGGGGGCATGCACGTGCGCTTTTCTCCGAGCATTAGGAGCAGAGTCAATTTTCCCGTTGGGTTGATCAAAGGGTTTCTTGTTTTCCCTCGAGGCTTTCCCACGTGGCTTTCCCACGAGGCTTTCCCACAGGGCTGTCCCACGTGCCACCATCGTGTGAGTCGGTCCTCCGCGTGAACGTCGAGGCAGTGCAGGGTAAACAAGTTCCTCTGGAAAGGACTGAGTCATCTGGGGGACTCTTGGAATGGTGGAACGACCCTGGAGTTCCTCTCACCTTTCTTGTGGAGCGTGCCTCCTCTTGAGATGCGACAGGTACGACAGGAATTCTTTCCCGGCCAATCAGGGAAAGCATCCCTCACATTGAGCTAGGAGGGGGAATTGGGGCTCCTCTGGATGTGGGTGGTACCCTGGTGATTCCTATGTAGTGGCGACGGGTCTCTTCTGGATCTTCTTGAGTTGCAACAAGGGTGTGAAGGACCCTTTGGAAGTTCCAGAGGTTAGGTGTGATTAGCCTCGAGACGTCTCAGTGGAAATGGGCCTCATCTCGCCTGAAGGGGAGAATCTCCTTCATTTTCTCGAGTTGTGGCAGGTGCTCTCGACTTACGACGGGGACCTCAGGGACCCGTTCTGTTGGCCTTAGGAAGACCAGTCCCCATGCGAGTTGCTAGAGGGCCTCTCGGGATTCCTCACCGGTAGATGCCGGGGCCCAAGACCTTCGGTGGAGTGGGGGCAGAACCTGAGTATTCCTCTCCAGTGCTGACATGTTTTTGGGATACTTCTGAAGTCTCCCAAGGGGAATCAGTCCTCGTCTCGAGTGGGGGCATGTGCATGCTCTTTCCTCCCGAGCTGTAGCAGCAGTGTCATGCTTCCCGTCGCGTGGATCAATGGATCTGTGGCTTTTCCTCTAGGCTTTTCCTAGAGGATTTCCCACGAGGCTTTCCCACAGGGCTGTCCCCGTGCCACCGTGGTGTGAGGCGATCCTCGGCATGAAAGTTTAAGCACTCTGTAAAAACAAGATCCTCTGGAATGGACTGAGACATCTGGGACGCTTGAATGGTGGCACGACCATGGAGTTCCTCTCTCCCTTCCTGTGGAGAGCGCCTCCACCTGAGATGCGACGGGAATGCCGGAAGTTCTTTCCCGACCAAGCAGGGAAAGGATCCCTCATCTGTAGCTAGGAGGATGAAACGGGGCTACTCTGGATGTGGGCAGGACCCTCGTGTTTCCTCTCGAGTGAGATGGGAATGTCGGGGAACTTCTTGAGTTGCAGCAAGGGTGTGAAGGACCCTTTGGAAGTTCCAGAGATTAGATGTAATTAGCCTCGAGACACCTCATTGGAAATGGGCCTCATCTCGCCTGGAGGGGAGAACCTCCTGGATTTTCTCGAGTTGCGGCAGGTGCTCCCGACTTACGACGGGGACCTCAGGGACCCGCTCTGGTGACTTCATCAAGTCCAGTCCCCATGCCAGATGCTGGGGGCTTCTCTTGATAACTCTCCTGTTGATGCCCGGGCCGAACAACTTGTGTGGATTCGGGGCCGGAACCTGAGGTTTCCTCAGCAGTGCTGACATGGATATTGGGGTTCTTCTGGAGTCTCACCTGGAGAGTCAATCCTCCTCTCAGTGAGGGCACGCACGTGTGCTTTCCTCCGAGCTGTAGCAGCAGGGTCACGCTTCCCGTCGTGTGGATCAAGGGATCTGTGGCTTTCCCTGGAGGCTTTCCCACGAGGCTTTCTCACAGGGCTTTCCCTCGTGCCACCGTGGTGTGAGTTGATCCTCAGCGTGAAAGTCGAGGCAGTGCAGGGAAAACAGGTTCCTCTGGATTGGACTGATGCTGGGAGGCCAGTATGAGGACATCCCGCCCGTGATAACGTCATGAGGAAGAAAGCTGACATAGGCATGGTGTGTTCAGACTTCAGGGACCCTCTGGAAGTTCCTATGCACGTACCCCAAGAAAATCTGCCGGCTTTTTTCTCTGCTTTTCCACTCTTCTGACATTTTCTGGAAAAAGTCAATTCAGGCTTTAGTCTTCTGCATTTGAAAGAGTGTTTCAATCCAAAAACCCCTCTGAATGCTTTCTAGCCTGCCTGCAGGACTCGTACAGCTGGGCATGTGATTGTTTGAGGCCTCCTTTCCCCAGGAGGCACAGGAAGCTTAAAGCATCCTAGGAATGTAGGGGCATCCGAGGAGTCAAAATCTTTATAATAGGACTGATTAAAAGTTTCATTTTTTGGGTCAATGCTTGCTGCTAAATTTTCATATCCTTTATTTTTAGATAGAGTTGGTATATTAAAAAAACAAGTAGTAGACCTGGTATTAGCAACATTAGATCTTTGAGTTAAGTACCTTCTTTGTTATAACCCACTGCACCTTTGTTTCTATAGAGATGTAACTTTAATGCTTTAAGGAAATGCAGATTAAAGAAAAACACTTCAGAGGAAACAAAATTAACATTCATTAAGGAAGAGAGCCAAAAAGTGTTTAACAAGCCTCTTGGCCAGAAGATAATGTAAATCACCAGAGACCTTTTGTATACAAAATGATGTACAGAAAGAGTCTGGGGTGCGAACGCTACATAATTTTGTGTTACCCATTGAACTCCATGTTTTATCAAAAGTATAAAAGGCTTTATGAACAATAAAGGATGGGGCCAGTTTCTCGGACCAGTTTCTCGAACTAGTCTCTCGGCCTGGTTTCTTGGGACTCAGGCTCCCCCCGTGTCTTTTTCTCTCTTTCTTCTTCTCTCCCTTTCCTTCTCTCTGCTTTTTACTTTAACTTCAGGCTGAATCTCCACCAGGGGCGCGGAGGCTCGTCCAGGTCTACTTACTTGCCTGGCTGTTAAGACCTGCACGAAAGGGAGCTTAAGGCTGATGGCACCCTTAGATATTCAAGCAGGGGCTGGTGGCCCAACGTAGATGGTGAAAATTCCTTTGTCTGGAATTTTATTGGTCTTCCACGTAAACCAAGCTATTCAGCCCTTTTCCTCCAGTTAATCTTCTTACTACACTATAATTTCTTAATCTAATCTTACATTAATAAATAAAAAAGACTTTCCACGACAACGCCGTCCATCCGTCGAATTCCCTGGATCCAGCGGGGCTGGACCCCGGCAGACTGAGATATCTGGGGGACTCTTGGAATGGTGGCACGACCCTGGAGTTCCTCCGCCTTTCCTGTGGAGAGCGCCTCCTCATGAGATGCGACGGGAACACCGGGAATTCTTTCCCGAACATGCAGGGAAAGGATACCTGACCTCGAGGTATGAGGCGGAAACGGGGCTCCTCTGGATGTGGGCGGGATTCTCGTGCTTCCTCTCGAGTGGAGTCAGGTATGTCGGGAGAACTTCTTGCAGTTGCAGCAAGGGTGCTGAAGGACCCTTTGGAAGTTCCAGATGTTAGGTATGGTTAGCCTCGAGACGCCTCAGAGGAAAAGGGCCTCATCTCGCCTGGAGGGGAGAACCTCCTGGATTTTCTCGAGTTGCGGCAGGTGCTCTTGACTTACTACGGGGACCTCAGGGACCCGCTCTGGTGGCCTCAGGAAAGGCCAGTCCCCATGCAGAGTTGCTCGGGGGCCTCTCGGGATTCCTCTCCCGTCGATGCCGGGGCCTAAGACCCTGTGTGGAGTCGGTGCCGGAACCTGAGGTTTCCTCTCCAGTGCTGACATGGATCTTGGGGTACTTCTGGAGTCTCCCCAGGGGAGTTAGTCGTCGTCTTGTGTGGGGGCATGAACGTGCGCTTTCCTCCCGAGCTGTAGCAGCAGTGCAAGGCTTCCCTTCGCGTGGATCAAGGATCTGTGGCTTTCCTCGAGGCTTCGACTCCACCACGAGGCCTGTTGCGACAGCGGCTGTCGACACGTGCCATCCGTGGTGGAAAGCTCGGAGCCTCGGGAAAGCCACAGATCCTTGATCCACGCGAAGGGAAGCCTTGCACTGCTGCTACAGCTCGGGAGGAAAGCGCACGTTCATGCCCCCACACAAGACGACGACTAACTCCCCTGGGGAGACTCCAGAAGTACCCCAAGATCCATGTCAGCACTGGAGAGGAAACCTCAGGTTCCGGCACCGACTCCACACAGGGTCTTAGGCCCCGGCATCGACGGGAGAGGAATCCGAGAGGCCCCGAGCAACTCTGCATGGGGACTGGCCTTTCCTGAGGCCACCAGAGCGGGTCCCTGAGGTCCCCGTAGTAAGTCAAGAGCACCTGCCGCAACTCGAGAAAATCCAGGACGTTCTCCCCTCCAGGCGAGATGAGGCCCTTTTCCTCTGAGGCGTCTCGAGGCTAACCATACCTAACATCTGGAACTTCCAAAGGTTCCTTCGCACCCTTGCTGCAACTGCAAGAAGTTCCTCCGACATACCTGACTCCACTCGAGAAGAAGCACGAGAATCCCGCCCACATCCAGAGGAGCCCCGTTTCCGCCTCACACCTCGAGGTCAGGTATCCTTTCCCTGCATGTTCGGGAAAGAATTCCCGGTGTTCCCGTCGCATCTCATGAGGAGGCGCTCTCCACAGGAAAGGCGGAGGAACTCCAGGGTCGTGCCACCATTCCAAGAGTCCCCCAGATATCTCAGTCTGCCGGGGTCCAGCCCCGCTGGATCCAGGGAATTCGACGGATGGACGGCGTTGTCGTGGAAAGTCTTTTTTATTTATTAATGTAAGATTAGATTAAGAAATTATAGTGTAGTAAGAAGATTAACTGGAGGAAAAGGGCTGAATAGCTTGGTTTACGTGGAAGACCAATAAAATTCCAGACAAGGAATTTTCACCATCTACGTTGGGCCACCAGCCCCTGCTTGAATATCTAAGGGTGCCACAGCCTTAAGCTCCCTTTCGTGCAGGTCTTAACAGCCAGGCAAGTAAGTAGACCTGGACGAGCCTCCGCGCCCCTGGTGGAGATTCAGCCTGAAGTTAAAGTAAAAAGCAGAGAGAAGGAAAGGGAGAGAAGAAGAAAGAGAGAAAAAGACACGGGGGGAGCCTGAGTCTCAAGAAACCAGGCCGAGAGACTAGTTCGAGAAACTGGTCCGAGAAACTGGCCCCATCCTTTATTGTTCATAAAGCCTTTTATACTTTTGATAAAACATGGAGTTCAATGGGTAACACAAAATTATGTAGCGTTCGCACCCCAGACTCTTTCTGTACATCATTTTGTATACAAAAGGTCTCTGGTGATTTACATTATCTTCTGGCCAAGAGGCTTGTTAAACACTTTTTGGCTCTCTTCCTTAATGAATGTTAATTTTTGTTTCCTCTGAAGTGTTTTTCTTTAATCTGCATTTCCTTAAAGCATTAAAGTTACATCTCTATAAAACAAAGGTGCAGTGGGTTATAACAAAGAAGGTACTTAACTCAAAGATCTAATGTTGCTAATACCAGGTCTACTACTTGTTTTTTTAATATACCAACTCTATCTAAAAATAAAGGATATGAAAATTTAGCAGCAAGCATTGACCCAAAAAATGAAACTTTTAATCAGTCCTATTATAAAGATTTTGACTCCTCGGATGCCCCTACATTCCTAGGATGCTTTAAGCTTCCTGTGCCTCCTGGGGAAAGGAGGCCTCAAACAATCACATGCCCAGCTGTACGAGTCCTGCAGGCAGGCTAGAAAGCATTCAGAGGGGTTTTTGGATTGAAACACTCTTTCAAATGCAGAAGACTAAAGCTGAATTGACTTTTTCCAGAAAATGTCAGAAGAGTGGAAAAGCAGAGCAAAAAGCCGGCAGATTTTTGTTGGGGTACGTGCGTAGGAACTTCCAGAGGGGTCCCTGAAGTCTGAACACACCATGCCTATGTCAGCTTTCTTCCTCATGACGTTATCACGGGCGGGAGTCCTCATACTGGCTCCCAGCATCAGTCCAATTCAGAGGAACCTGTTTTCCCTGCACTGCCTCGTCTTTCACGCTGAGGATCAACTCACACCACGGTGGCACGAGGGAAAGCCCTGTGAGAAAGCCTCGTGGGAAAGCCTCCAGGGAAAGCCACAGATCCCTTGATCCACACGACGGGAAGCGTGACCCTGCTGCTACAGCTCGGGAGGAAAGCACACGTGCGTGCCCTCACTTGAGAGGAGGATTGACTCTCCAGGTGAGACTCCAGAAGAACCCCAATATCCATGTCAGCACTGCTGAGGAAACCTCAGGTTCCGGCCCCGAATCCACACAAGTTGTTCGGCCCGGGCATCAACAGGAGAGTTATCAAGAGAAGCCCCCCAGCATCTGGCATGGGACTGGACTTTGATGAAGTCACCAGAGCGGGTCCCTGAGGTCCCCGTCGTAAGTCGGGAGCACCTGCCGCAACTCGAGAAAATCCAGGAGGTTCTCCCCTCCAGGCGAGATGAGGCCCATTTCCAATGAGGTGTCTCGAGGCTAATTACATCTAATCTCTGGAACTTCCAAAGGGTCCTTCACACCCTTGCTGCAACTCAAGAAGTTCCCCGACATTCCCATCTCCACTCGAGAGGAAACACGAGGGTCCTGCCCACATCCAGAGTAGCCCGTTTCATCCTCCTAGCTAGAGATGAATGAGGGATCCTTTCCTGCTTGGTCGGGAAAGAACTTCCGGCATTCCCGTCGCATCTCAGGTGGAGGCGCTCTCCACAGGAAGGGAGAGAGGAACTCCATGGTCGTGCCACCATTCCAAGCGTCCCCAGATGTCTCAGTCCATTCCAGAGGATCTTGTTTTTTACAGAGTGCTTAAACTTTCATGCCGAGGATCGCCTCACACCACGGTGGCACGGGGGACAGCCCTGTGGGAAAGCCTCGTGGGAAATCCCTCTAGGAAAAGCCTAGAGGAAAAGCCACAGATCCATTTGATCCACGCGACGGGAAGCATGACACTGCTGCTACAGCTCGGAGGAAAGAGCATGCGCATGCCCCCACTCGAGACGAGGACTGATTCCCCTTGGGAGACTTCAGAAGTATCCCAAAACATGTCAGCACTGGAGAGGAATACTCAGGTTCTGGCCCCCACCACCGAAGGTCTTGGCCCGGGCATCTACCGTGAGGAATCCGAGAGGCCCTCTAGCAACTCGCATGGGGACTGGTCTTCCTAAGGCCAACAGAACGGGTCCCTGAGGTCCCGTCGTAAGTCGAGAGCACCTGCCACA
>NW_017192030.1:0-10494 GCF_001704415.2 Capra hircus
CCTGGAGCGGAGAACCTCCTGGATTTTCTCGAGTTGCGGCAGGTGCTCTCAACTTATGACGGGGACCTCAGGGACCGCTCTGGTGGCCTCAGGAAAGGCCAGTCCCCATGCGAGTTGCTCGGGGGCCTCTCAAGATTCCTCTCCCGTGGATGCCGGGGCCTAAGATCTTGTGTGGAGTCGGGTGCCGGAACCTGAGCATTCCTCTCCAGTGCTGACATGGATCTTGGGGTACTTCTGGAGTCTCCCCAGGGGAGTCAGTCCTCGTCTCGAGTGGGGGCATGCACGTGCGCTTTCTCCCGAGCTGTAGCAGCAGTGTCGCACTTCCCTTCGCGTGGATCAATGGATCTGTGGCTTTTCCTCGAGGCTTTCCCACGAGGCTTTCCCACGAGGCTTTCCCACAGGGCTGTCCCACGTGCCACCGTGGTGTGAGTCGATCCTCGGCTTGAAAGTCGAGGCAGTGCAAGGAAAACAGTTTTCCCTGGAATGGACTGAGACATCCGGGGAATCTGGGAATGGTGGCACGACCCTGGAGTTCCTCTCGCCTTTCCTGTGGAGAGTGCCTCCACTTCAGATGTGACGGGAACGCCGGAATTCTTTCCCGCACACGCAGGGAAATGATCCCTCCTCTCGAGCTTTGGGCGGAATCGGGGCTCCTCTGGATGTGGGCAAGACTCTCTGCTTCCTCTCGAGGGAGACGGGTATGTCGGGGAACTTATTGAGTTGCCACAAGGTTGTGAAGGACCCTTTGGAAGTTCCAGAAGTTAGACGTGATTAGCCTCGAGACGCCTCAGCGGAAATGGGCCTCATCTCGGCTCAGGGGGAGAACCTCCTGGATTTTATCGAGTTGCGGCAGGTGCTCTCGACTTTCGACGGGGACCTCAGGGACCCGGTCTGGTGGCCTCAGGAAAGGCCAGTCCCCATGCGAGTTGCTCGGGGGGCCTCTGGGGATTCCTCTCCCATCGATGCCAGGGCCTAGACCTTGTGTGAAGTCGGTGCGGAACTTGAGCATTTCTCTGCAGTGCTTACATGGATCTTGGGTACTTCTGATGTCTCCCAGGGGAGTCAGTCCTCGTCTCGAGTGGGGGCATGCTCGTGCGCTTTCCTTCCGAGGTGTAGCAGCATGGTCACGCTTCCCGGCGAGTGGATCAAGGGATCTGTGTCTTTCCCTTGAGGCTTTCCCTCGAGGCTTTCCCACGAGGCTTTCCCACAGGGCTGTCCCACGTGCCACCGTGGTGTGAGTTGATCTCTCTGCTGAAAGTCGAGACAGTGCAGGGAAAACAGGTTTCCCTTGAATGGACTTAGACATCTGGGGAACTCTGGGAATGGTGGCACGACCTGGAGTTCCTCTCGCCTTTCCTGTGGAGAGCGCCCTCTTTAGATGGGACGGGGAACTCCGGGAATTCTTTCCGGACCACGCAGGGAAAGGATGCATCCTCTCGAGCTGAGGCAGAAACGGGGCTCCTCTGGATGTGGGCGGGACTCTCGTGCTTCCTCTCGAGTGGAGACAGGTATACCGGGGAACTTCTTGAGTTTCAGCAAGGGTGTGAAGGACCCTTTGGAAGTTCCAGAGGTTAGATGTGATTAGCCTCGAGACGCCTCAGCGGAAAGGGCCTCATCTCGCCTTGAGGGGAGAACCTCCTGGATTTTCTCGAGTTGCAGCAGGTGATGTCGACTTACGATGGGGACCTCATTGACTCGCTCTGGTGGCATCAGGAAAGGCCAGTCGCCAAGCAAGTTGCCCGGGGCCTCGGGATTCCACTCCCGTCGATTCCGGGCCTAAGGCCTTGTGTGGAGTCGGTTCCGGAACCTGAGGATTCCTCTCCAGGGCTGACATGGATATTGGGGTAGTTCTGTAGACTCCCCAGGGGAGTCAGTCCTCTTCTCGAGTGGGGGCATGCGCGTGAGCTTCACTCCCGAGCTCTAGCAGCAGTGTCACGCTTCCCGTCGAGTAGATCAAGGGATCTGTGGCTTTCCCTCGAGGCTTTCCCAGGACTTCCCACAGGACTGCCCACGAGCCACCGTGGTGTGAGTCGATCCTCGGCTTGAAAGTCGAGGCAGTGCAGGGAAAACAGGTTTCCCTGGAATGGACTGAGACATCTGGGGACTCTGGGAATGGTGGCACGACCCTGGAGTTCCTCTCGCCTTTCCTGTGGAGAGCGCCTCCTCTTGAGATGCGACGGGAACGCGGGAATTCTTTCCCGAACACGCAGGGAAAGGATCCGTCCTCTCGATCTATTAGGCGGAAATGTGGCTCCTCTGGATGTGGGCGGGACTCTCGTGATTCCTCTCGAGTGGAGACGGGTATGTCGGGGAACTTCTTGAGTTGAAGCAAGGGTGAGGCCCTTTGGAAGTTCCAGAGGTTAGGTGTGATTAGCCTCGAGACGCCTCATCGGAAATGGGCTTAATCTCGCCTGGAGGGGAGAAACCTCCTGGATTTTTCGAGTTGCGGCAGGTGCTCTCGGCTTTCGATAGGGACCTCAGGGACCCGCTCTGGTGGCTCAGGAATGGACAGTCCCCATGGGAGTTGCTCGCGGGCCTCTTGGGATTCCTCTCCCGTTGATGCCGGGGCCTAAGACCTTGTGTGGAGTTGGTTCTGGAACCTGAGGTTTCCTCTCCATTGCTGACATGGATCTTGGGTACTTCTGGAGTCTCCCCAGGGGAGTCAGTCCTCGTCTCGAGTGGCGGCATGCAGTTCGATTCCCTCCCGAGCTGTAGCAGCAGTGTCACGCTTCCCGTAGAGAGGATCAAGGGATCAGTGTCTTTCCTTGAGGCTATCCCATGAGGCTTTCCCAGAGGCTTCCCACAGGGCTGTCCACGTGCCACCGTGATGTAAGTCGATCCTCGGCATGAAATCGAGGCAGTGCCCGGAAAACAGTTTTCCCTGGAATGGACTGAGACATCTGGGGGACTCTGGGAATGGTGGCACGACCCTTGAGTTCCTCTCGCCTTTCCTGAGGAGACCGCCTCCTCTTGAGATGCGACGGGATTGCAGGCAATTCTTTCCCAACCACGCAGTTAAAGGATCCATCCTCTCGAGCTAAGAGGCATAAACGGGGCTCCTCTGGATATGGGCGGGACTCTCGTGCTTCCTCTCGAGTGGTGACGGGTATGTCGGGGAACTTCTTGAGTTGCAGCAAGGGTGTGAAGGACCTTTGGAAGTTCCAGAAGTTAGGTGTGATTAGCCTGGAGACGCCTCAGCGTAATAGGGCCTCATCTCGCCTGGAGGGGAGAACCTCCTGGATTTTCTCGAGATGAGGCAGGGGTGCAATCGACGTACGATGGGGACCTCATTGACTCGCTCTGGTGGCATCAGGAAAGGCCAGTCGCCAAGCAAGTTGCCCGGGGCCTCTCGGGATTCCACTCCCGTCGATTCCGGGCCTAAGGCCTTGTGTGGAGTCGGTTCCGGAACCTCAGGATTCCTCTCCAGGGCTGACATGGATATTGGGGTAGTTCTGTAGTCTCCCCAGGGGAGTCAGTCCGCTTCTCGAGTGGGGGCATGCGCGTGAGCTTCACTCCCGAGCTCTAGCAGCAGTGTCACGCTTCCCTTCGAGTAGATCAAGGGATCTGTGGCTTTCCTCGAGGCTTTCCCAGGAGGCTTTCCCACAGGATGCCCAGAGCCACCGTGGTGTGAGTCGATCCTCGGCTTGAAAGTCGAGGCAGTGCAGGGAAAACAGGTTTCCCTGCAATGGACTGAGACATCTGGGGGACTCTGGGAATGGTGGCACGACCCTGGAGTTGCTCTCGCCTTTCCTGTGGAGAGCGCCTCCTCTTGAGATGCGACGGGAACGCGGGGAATTCTTTCCCGACCACGGAGGGAAAGGATCCCTCCTCTCGATCTATTAGGCGGAAACGTGGCTCCTCTGCATGTGGGCGGGACTCTCGTGATTCCTCTCGAGTGGAGACGGGTATGTCGGGGAACTTCTTGAGTTGAAGCAAGGGTGTGAAGGCCCCTTTGGAAGTTCCAGAGGTTAGGTGTGATTAGCCTCGAGACGCCTCAGCGGAAATGGGCCTAATCGCGCCTGGAGGGGATAACCTCCTGGATTTTCACGAGTTGCGACAGGTGCTCTCGCCTTTCGATAGGGACCTCAGGGACCCGCTCTGGTGGCCTCAGGAAAGGCCAGTCCCCATGCGAGTTGCTCGCGGGCCTCTCGGGATTCCTCTCCCGTTGATGCCGGGGCCTAAGACCTTGTGTGGAGTTCGTTCTGGAACCTGAGGTTTCCTCTCCATTGCTGACATGGATCTTGGGGTACTTTGGAGTCTCCCCAGGGGAGTCAGTCCTCGTCTCGAGTGGAGGCATGCACGTGCGCTTTCCTCCTGAGCTGTAGCAGCAGTGTCATGGTCCTTCAGGTGGATCAAGGGATCTGAGGCTTTCCCTCGAGGATTTCCCATGAAGCTTTCTCACGAGGCTTTCCCACAGGGCTGTCCCACGTGCCACTGTGGTGTGCGTCGATCCTCGGCTGAAAGTGGAGGCAGTGTAGGCAAAACAGGTTTCCCTGGCGTGGACTGAGACATCTGGGGGACTCTGGGAATGGTGGCACGACCCTGGAGTTCCTCTCGCCTTTCCTGTGGAGAGCGCCTCCTCTTGAGATGCGACGGGAATGCCGGGAATTCTTTCCCGACACCGCAGGGAAAGGATCCCTCCTCTTGTGCTATGAGGCGGAAACTGGGCTCCTCTGTATGTGGGCGGGACTCTCGCGCTTTCTCTCGAGTGGAGACGGGTATGTCGGGGAACTTCTTGAGTTGCAGCAAGGGTGTGAAGGACCCTTTGTAAGTTCCAGAGGTTAGATGTGATTAGCCTCGAGACGGCTTAGCGGAAATGGACCTAATCTCACCTTGAGGGAGAACCTCCTGGATTTTCTCAAGGTGTGGCAGGTGCTCTCGACTTACAAGGAGGACCTCAGGGACCCGTTTTGGTGGCCTCAGGAAAGGTCAGTCCCCATGCGAGTTGCTTGGGCGCCTCTCAGGATACCTCTCCCGTCGATTCCGGGACCTAAGAACTTGTGTGGAGTCGGTGCCGGAACCTGAGGATTCCTCTCCAGTGCTGACATGGATCTTGGCGTACTTCTGAAGTCTCCCCAGTTGAGTCAGTCCTCGTCACGAGTGGGGGCATGCACGTGCGCTTTCCTTCCGAGCTGTAGCAGCAGTGTCACGCTTCCCTTCGCGTGGATCAAGTGATCTGTGGCTTTCCGTCCAGGCTTTCCCACGAGACTTTCCCACAGGGCTGTCCCACGTTCCACCGGGGGTGTGAATGCATCTTCGGGTTGAAAGTCGAGGCAGTGCAGGGAAAACAGGTTTCCCTGGAATGGACTGAGACATCTGGGGGACTCTGGGAATGGTGGCACGACCCTGGAGTTCCTCTCGCCTTTCCTGTGAAGAGCGGCTCCTCTTGAGATGCGACGGGAACGCCGGAAATTCTTTCCCGACCACGCAGGGAAAGGAGCCTCCTCTCGAGCTAGGAGGCGGAAACGTGTCTCCCCTGGATGTGGGCGGGACAATCGTGCTTCCTCTCGAGTGAAGACGAGTATGTCAGGAACTTCTTGAGGTGCAGCAAGAGTGTGAAGGCTCTTTGGAAGTTCCAGAAGTTAGGTGTGATTAGCCTCGAGAGGCCTCATCGGAAATGGGCCTCATCTAGAATGGAGGGGAGAACCTCCTGGTTTTTCTCGAGTGGGGGCAGGTGCTCTCGACTTACGACGGGGACCTCAGGGACCTGCTCTGGTGGCCTCAGGAAAGGCCAGTCCCCATACGAGTTGCTAGGGGGCCTCTCCGGATTCCTCTCCTGTCGATGCCGTGGACTAAGACCTTGTGTGGAGTCGGTGCCGGACCTGAGGATTCCTCTCCAGTGATGACATGGATCTTGGGGTACTGCTGGAGTCTCCCAGGGGAGTCAGTCCTCGTCTCAAGTGGGGCATGCACGTGCGCTTTCCTCCCGAGCTTGGGCAGCAGTGTCACGGTTCCCTTCGTGTGGATCAAGGGATCTGTGGCTTTCCCTCGAGGCTTTCCCACGAGGCTTTCCCACGAGGCTTTCCCACAGGGTTGTCCAACGTGCCACCGTGGTGTGAGTCGATCCTCGGCTTGAAATCTAGGCAGTGCAGGGAAAACAGGTTCCCTGGAATGGACTGAGACATCTGGGGACTCTGGGAATGGTGGCACGAACCTGGAGTTCCTCTCGCCTTTCCTGTGGAGAGCGCCTCCTCTTGAGATGCGACGGGAACGCCGGGAATTCTTTCCGACCACGCAGGGAAAGGATCCCTCCTCTCGATCTAGGAGGCGGAATCGGGGCTCCTATGTATGTGGGCGGGACTCTCTTGCTTCCTCTCGAGTGGAGACGGGTATTTTGGGGATCTTCTTGATTTGCAGCCAGGGTGTAAGGACCCTTTGGAAGTTCCAGAGGTTAGGTGTGATTAGCCTCGACACGTCTCATTTGGAAGTGGGCTTCATCTCGCCTGGAGGGAGAACCTCCTGGATTTTCTGGAGTTGCGGCAGGTGGTCTCGACTTACGACGGGGACCAGGGACCCGCTCTGGTGGCCTCAGGAAAGGCCAGTCCCCATGCGAGTTGCTCGGGGGCCTCTCGGGATTCCTCTCCGTCGATGCAGGCGCCTAGACCTTGTGTGGAGTCGGTGGCGGATTTGAGGATCCCTCTCCAGTGCTGACATGGATCTTGGGTACTTCTGGATTCTCCCCAGGGGAGTCAGTCCTCGTCTCGAGTTGGGGCATGCCACGTGCGCTTTCCTCCCGAGCTGTAGCAGCAGTGTCACGCTTCGCTTCACGTGTATCAAGGGATCTGTGGCTTTCCCTCGAGTTTTTCCACGAGGCTTTCCCACGAGGCTTTCCCACGAGACTTTCCCACAGGGCTGTCCCAGTGCCACCGTGGTGTGAGTCGATCCTCAGCTTGAAAGTCGAGGCAGTGCAGGGAAAACAGGTTTCCCTGAATGGACTGAGACATCTGGGGGACTCTGGGAATGGTGGCACGACCCTGGAGTTCCTCTCGCTCTTCCTTTGGAGAGCGCCTCCTCTTGAGGCTGCGACGGGAACGCCGGGAATTCTTTCCCGAGCACGCAGGGAAAGGATCCCTCCTCTCGAGCTAGAGGCAGAAACGGGGCTCCTCTAGATGTGGGCGGACTCTCGTGATTCCCTCGAGTGGAGACGGGTATTTCGGGGAACTTCTTGAGTTGCAGCAAGGGTGTGAAGGACCCTTTGGAAGTTCCAGTTGTTAGATGTGATT
This sequence comes from Capra hircus, assembly GCF_001704415.2. Taxonomy (NCBI): domain Eukaryota; kingdom Metazoa; phylum Chordata; class Mammalia; order Artiodactyla; family Bovidae; genus Capra; species Capra hircus. Next base: position 7,224 of record NW_017192030.1, read on the forward strand.
AGCCTCGAGGCGCCTCAGAGGAAATGGGGCCTCATCTCGCCTGGAGGGGAGAACCTCCTGGATTTTCTCGAGTTGGGGCAGGTGCTCTCGACTTACGATTGGGACCTCAGGGACCCGCTCTAGTGCCTCAGGAAAGGCCCGTACCCATGCGAGTTGCTCGTGGGACTCTAGCGATTCCTCTCCCGTCTATGCCGGGGCCTGAGACTTTGTGTGGAGTCGGTGCCGGAACCTGAGGATTCCTCTCCAGTTCTGACATGGATCTTGGGGTACTTCTGGAGTCTCCCAGGGGAGTCAGTATTCGTCGCGAGTGTGGCGTGCCCGTGCGCTTTCCTCCCGAGCTTTAGCAGCAGTGTCACGCTTCCCTTTGCGTGGATCCAGGGATCTGTGGCTTTCTCTGTAGGCTTTCCCACGAGGCTTTCCCACTAGGCTTTTCACAGGGCTGTCCCACGTGCCACCGAGGTCTGAGTCGATCCTCGGCTTGAAAGTCGAGGCATTGCGGGGAAAACAGGTTGCCCTGGAATCGACTGAGACATCTGGGGACTCTGGGAATGCTGGCACGACCCTGAGTTCCTCTCGCCTTTCCTGTGGAGAGCGCCTCTTCTTTGAGATGCGACGGGAACGCCGGAAATTCTTTCCCGACCATGCAGGGAAAGGATAACTCCTCTCGAGCTATGAGGCTGAAACGGGGCTCTTCTGGTTGTGGGCGGGACTCTCGTGCTTCCTTTCGAGTGGAAACGGGTATGTCGGGAACTTCTTGAGTTGCAGCAAGGTGTGAAGGGCCCTTTGGAAGGTCCAGAGGTTAGGTGTGATTAGCCTCGAGATGCCTCAGCGCAAATGGGTCTCATCTCGCCTGGAGGGGAGAACTCCTGGATTTCTCGAGTGGCGCCAGGTGCTCTCGACTTACGACGGGGACCTCAGGGACCCGCTTTGGTGGCCTCAGGAAAGGCCAGTCCCCATGCGAGTTGCTCGGGAGCCTTTCATGATGTCTCTCCCTCTCCAGTGCTGTCTTGGATCTTGACTGGCCTTTCCTGAGGCCAAGAGAGCGGGTCCCTGCGGTCCCCGTCGTAAGTCGAGAGCACCTGCCGCAACTGGAGAAAATCAAGGATGTTCTCCCCTCCAGGCAAAATGAAGCCTATTTCCGCTGACACATCTCAAGGCTAAGCACACTTAAACTCTGGAACTTCCAAAGGGTCCTTCACACCCTTGCTGCAAATCAAGAAGTTCCCCGACATACCGGTCTCCATCAAGAGGAAGCACGAGAGTTCCACCCACATCCAGAGGAGCCCGTTTCTGCCTCATAGCTCGAGAGGAGGGATCCTTTCCCTTCAAGTTCGGGAAAGAATTCCCGGCGTTCCCGTTGCATCTCAAGAGGAGGCGCTCTCCACAGGAAAGGCGAGAGGAACTCCAGGGACATGCCAGCATTCTCCGAGTCCCCCAGATGTCTCAGTCCATTCCAGGCTAACCTGTTTCCCCGCACTGACTCGACTTTCAAGCCGAGGATCGACTCACACTACTCTGGCACGTGAGAGAGCCCTGTGGCAAAGCCTCGTGTGAAAGCCTCGTGGAAAGCCTCGAAGGAAAGCCACAGATCCCTTGATCCACGCGAAGGGAAGCGCGACACTGCTGCTACAGCTGGGGAGGAAAGCGCACGTGCATGCCTCAACCGAGACGAGGACTGACTCCCCTGGGGAGACTCCAGCAGTACACCAAGATCCATGTCAGCACTGGAGAGGAATCCTCAGGTTACAGCACCGACTCTACGTAAGGTCTGAGGCCCCGGCATCGACGGGAGAGGAATCCGGAGAGGGCCCCGAGCAACTCGCATGGGGACTGGAATTTCCTGAGGCACCAGAGCTGGTCCCTGAGGTCCCCATCGTAAGTCGAGAGCACCTGCCGCAACTCGAGAATATCCAGGAGTTTCTCCCTCCAGGCGAGATGAGGCCCATTTCCATTGAGGCGTCTCGGGCTAATCACACCTAACCTCTAGAACTGCCAAAGGGTCCTTCACACCCTTGCTGCAACTCAAGAAGTTCCCCAACATACCCGTCTCCACTCGAGAGGAAGCACGAGAGTCCTCCCACATGAGGAGGAGCCCCGTTTCCACCTCATAGCTCGAAAGAAGGGATCCTTTCCCTGCGTGGTCGGAAAGAATTTCCGGCATTCCCATCGCATCTCAAGAGTAGCGCTCTCCCCAGAAAAGGCGAGAGGAACTCCAGGGTCGTGCCACCATTCCAGATTCCCTCAGATGTCTCAGTCCATTCCAGGGAAACTTGTTTTCCCTGCCTGCCTCGACTTTCAAGCGAGGATCGACTCACACCACGGTGGCACTTGGACAGCCCTGTGGGAAAACCTCGTGGAAAAGCCTCGAGGAAAAGCTTTCAGGGAAAGCCACTGATACCATGATCCAATCGCCAAGAAGCGTGACACTGCTGCTACAGCTCGGGAGGAAAGCGCACGTGCATGCCCCCACTCGAGACGAGGACTGACTCCCCTGGGGAGACTTCAGAAGTACCCAAGATCCATGTCAGCACTGTCAGGAATCTCAGGTTCCGGCACCAACTCCACACAAAGTCTTAGGCCCCGGCATCGACGGAGAGGACCCCGAGAGGCCCCGAGCAACTTGCATGGGGGACTGGCCTTTCCTGAGGCCACAGAGCGGGTCCCTGAGGTCCCTGTCGTAAGTCGAGAGCACCTGCCGCAACTCGAGAAAATTCAGGAGGTTCTCCCCTCCAGGCGAGATGAGGCCCATTTCCACTGAGGCATCTCGATGCTAATCACACCTAACCTCTGGAACTTGCAAAGCGTCCTTCACAACCTTGCTGCAACTCAAGAAGTTCCCGGACATACCGTCGACACTCGAGAGGAAGTACGAGAGTCCCGCCCACATCCAGAGGAGCCCCGTTTCCGCCTCCTAGCTCGAGAGGAGGGATCCTTTCCCTGCGTGGTGGGGAAAGAATTTCCGGCGTTCCCGTTGCATCTCAAAGGGGGTGCTCCACAGGAAAGGCGAGAGGAAGTCCAGGGTCATGACACCATTCCCAGAGTCCCCAGATGTCTCAGTCAATTCCACGAAATCCTGTTTTCCCTGCACTGCCTCGACTTTCAAGCCGAGGATCAACTCACACCACGTTGGTACGTGGGACAGCCCTGTGGGAAAGCCTCGTGGGAAAGCCTCGAGGGAAAGCCACAGATCCCTTGATTCACGCGAAGGGAAGCGTGACACTGCTGCTACAGCTCGGGAGGAAAGCGCACGTGCATGCCCCCACTCGAGACG
>NW_017192031.1:0-10494 GCF_001704415.2 Capra hircus
TGAGGCCCATCTTGAGGCTAATCAACAAGCGTCTGGAACTAACAAACGGGCCTTCAAACCCTAGCTGCAACTCAAGAAGTTCCCCGAAATACCCCTCTCCACTCGAGAGGAAGCACGAGATTCTTGCCCACATCCAGAGGAGCCCGTTTCAGCCTCATAGCTCGAGAGGAAGGATCCTTTCCCTGCGTTATCCGGAAAGAATTCCGGCGTTCCCCTCGCATCTCAAGAGGAGGCGCAACCACAGGAATGGCGAGAGGAACTCCAGGGTCTTGCCACCATTCCCAGAGTCCCCAGATGTCTCAGGCCATTCCAGGGAAACCTGTTTCCCTGCACTGCCTCGACTTTCAAGCCGAGGATGACTCACACCGCGATGGCACGTGGGACAGCCCTGTGGGAAAGCCTCGTGGGAAAGCCTCGTGTGAAAGCCTCAAGGGAAAGCCACATAACCCTTGATCCACCCGAAGGGAAGCGCGACAATGCTGCTACAGCTCGGGAGGAAATCGCACGTGCATGCCCCCACTCGAGACGAGGACTGACTCCCCTGGGGAGACTCCAGAAGTACCCCAACATCCATGTCAGCACTGGAGAGGAATCCTCAGGTTCCGGCACCCACTCCACACGAGATCGTAGGCCCCGGCATCGACGGAGAGGAATCCCGAGAGGCCCCGAGCAACTCGCATAGGGATTGGACTTTCCAAAGGCCACCAGAGCAGGTACCTGAGGTCCCCGTCGTAAGTCGAGAGCACCTATCGCAACTCGAGAAAATCCTGGAGGTTCTCCCTTCCAGGCGAGATGAGGCCCATTTCCACTGAGGCGTTTCGAGGCCAATCACACCTAACCTCTGGAACTTACAAAGGGTCCTTCACATCCTTTTACTGCAACTAAAAAAGTTCCCGACATACCCGTCTCCACTCGAGAGGAAGCTCGAGAGTCCCGCCACATCCAGGAGAGCCCCGTGCCGCCTCCTAGCTCGAGAGGAGGGGATCCTTTCCCTGCGTGTTCGGGAAAGAATTCCCGGCTTCCGGTCGCATCTCAAGAGGAGGCGCTTTCGACAGGAAAGACGAGGGAACTCCAGGGTCGTGACACCATTACCTGAGTCCCAGATGTCTCAGTCCATTCCAGGAAATGTTTTTTCCCTGCACTGCCTCGACTTTCAAGCCGAGCATCGACTCACACCACGGTGCACGTGGGACAGCCCTATGGGAAAGCCCCGTGGGAAAGCCTCGTGGTAAAGTCTCGAGGGAAAGCCACAGATCCCTTGATCCACGCGAAGGGAAGCGAGACTCTGCTGCTACAGCTCTGGAGGAAAGCCACGTGCATGCCCACTTGGGACGAGGACTGACTCCCCTGGGGAGACTCCAGAAGTACCCCCAACATCCATGTCAGCACTGGACAGAAATCCTCAGGTTCCGGCACCGACTCCAAACAAGATCTTAGGCCCCGGCATCGACGAGAGAGGAATCCCGAGAGGCCCCCGAGCAACTCGCATGGGGACTGGCCTTTCCTGAGCCACCAGAGTGACTCCCCCAGGGGGAGTGGTCCTAGCAGTGTCATGCTTCCCTTCGCGTGGATCAAGGAATCTGTGGCTTTCCCTCGAGGCTTTCCCACGAGGCTTTCCACGAGGCTTTCCCAGTGGGCTGTCCCACGTGCCACCGTGGTGTGAGTCGATCCTAGGCTTGAAAGTCAAGGCAGTGCAAGGAAAACAGGTTTCCCTGGAATGGACTGAGACATCTGTGGGACTCTGGGAATGGTGGCACGACACTGGAGTTCCTCTCGCGTTTCATGTGGAGAGTGCCCGAGCAACTTGCATGGGGACTGGCCTTTCATGAGGCCAACAGAGCGGGTCTCTGAGGTCCAAGTCGTAAGTCGAGAGCTCCTGCCTGCAACTCGAGAAAATCCAGGAGGTTCTCCCCTCCAGGCGAGATGTGGCCCATATCCGATGAGGCGTCTCGAGGCTTGATCAGCTAAGCGTCTGAAACTTAACAAACGGGCCTTCAAACCCTAGCTGCAAACTCAAGAAGTTCCCCGACATACCCGTCTCCAGTCGAGAGGAAGCACGAGAGTCCGCACACATCCAGAGGAGCCCCGTTTCGCCTCCTGGCTCGAGAAGGGATCCTTTCACTGCGTGGTCGGGAAAGAATTCCCGGCTGTCCGTTCGCATCTCAAGAGGAGGCGATCTCCACAGGAAAGGCGAGAGGAAACTCCAGGGTCGTGCCACCATTCCCAGAGTCCCCCAGATGTCTCAGTCCATTCCAGGGAAACCTGTTTTCCTGCACTGCCTCGACTTTCAAGCCGAGGATCGATTCACACGACGGTGACACGTGGGTCAGCCGTGGAAAGCCTGTGGAAGCTCCTGGAAAGCCTCGTGGGAAAGCTCGTGGGAAAACCTCGAGGGAAAGCCACAGATTCCTTGATCCACGCGAAGAGAAGCGTGACACTGCTGCTACAGCTCTGAAGGAAAGCGCACTGCATGCCCCCACCGAGACGAGGACTGACTCCACTGGGGAGACTCCAGAAGTAACCCAAGATCCATGTCAGCACTGGAGAGGAATCCTCAGGTTCAGGCACCGACTCCACACAAGGTCTTCGGTCCCGGCATCGATGGGAGAGGAATCCCGAGAGGCCCCCGAGCAACTCGCATGTGGACTGGCCTTTCCTGAGGCCACCAGAGCGGGTCCCTGAGGTCCCCGTGTAATGTCGAGAGCACCTGCCAGCAACTCGAGAAAATCCAGGAGGTTCTCCCCTCCAGGCGAGATGAGGCTCCATTTCCGCTGAGGCGTCTCGAGGCTAATCACACCTAACCTCTGGAACTTCCAAAGGGTCCTTCACACCCTTGCTGCAACTCAAGAAGTTCCCCGACATACCCGTCTCCACTCGAGAGGAAGCACGAGCGTCCCGCCACATCCAGAGGAGCCCCGTTCCGCCTCCTAGCTCGAGAGGAGGGATCCTTTCCCTGCGTGGTCGGGAAAGAATTCCCGGCGTTCCCGTCGCATCTCAAGAGGAGGCGCTCTCACAGGAAAGGCGAGAGGACTCCAGGGTCGTGCCACCATTCCCAGAGTCCCCCAGATGTCTCAGTCCATTCCAGGGAAACCTGTTTTCCCTGCACTGCCTCGACTTTCAAGCCGAGGATCGACTCACACCACGGTGGCACGTGGGACAGCCTGTGGGAAAGCTGTGGGAAAGCCTCGTGGGAAAGCCTCTGGAGGGAAAGCCACAGATCCTTGATCCACGCGAAGGGAAGCGTGACACTGCTGCTACAGCTCTGGGAGGAAAGCGCACGTGCATGCCCCCACTCGAGACGAGGACTGACTCCCTGGGGAGACTCCAGAAGTACCCCAAGATCCATGTCAGCACTGGAGAGGAATCCTCAGGTTCCGGCACCGACTCCACACAAGATCTTAGGCCCCGGCATCGACGGGAGAGGAATCCCGAGAGGCCCCCGAGCAACTCGCATGGGGACTGGCCTTTCCTGAGGCCACCAGAGCGGGTCCCTGAGGTCCCCGTCTAAGTCGAGAGCACCTGCCGCAACTCGAGAAAATCAGGAGGTTCTCCCCTCCAGGCGAGATGAGGCCCATTTCTGCTGAGGCGTCTCGAGGCTAATCACACCTAACCTCTGGAACTTCCAAAGGGTCCTTCACACCCTTGCTGCAACTCAAGAAGTTCCCCGACATACCCGTCTCCACTCGAGAGGAAGCACGAGAGTCCGCCCACATCCAGAGGAGCCCCGTTTCCGCCTCCTAGCTCGAAGAGGAGGGATCCTTTCCCTGCGTGGTCGGGAAAGAATTCCCGGCGTTCCCGTCGCATCTCAAGAGGAGGCGCTCTCCACAGGAAAGGCGAGAGGAACTCCAGGGTCGTGCCACCATTCCCAGAGTCCCCCAGATGTCTCAGTCCATTCCAGGGAAACCTGTTTTCCCTGCACTGCCTCGACTTTCAAGCCGAGGATCGACTCACACCACGGTGGCACGTGGGACAGCCTGGGAAGCCTCGTGGGAAAGCCTCGTGGGAAAGCCTCGAGGGAAAGCCACAGATCCCTTGATCCACGCGAAGGGAAGCGTGACACTGCTGCTACAGCTCGGGAGGAAAGCGCACGTGCATGCCCCCACTCGAGACGAGGACTGACTCCCTGGGGAGACTCCAGAAGTACCCCAAGATCCATGTCAGCACTGGAGAGGAATCCTCAGGTTCCGGCACCGACTCCACACAAGTCTTAGGCCCCGGCATCGACGGGAGAGGAATCCCGAGAGGCCCCGAGCAACTCGCATGGGGACTGGCCTTTCCTGAGGCCACCAGAGCGGGTCCCTGAGGTCCCCGTCGTAAGTCGAGAGCACCTGCCGCAACTCGAGAAAATCCAGGAGGTTCTCCCCTCCAGGCGAGATGAGGCCCATTTCCACTGAGGCGTCTCAAGGCTAATGACACCTAAACTCTGAAACTTCCAAAGGGTCCTTCACACCCTTACTGCAACTCAAGAAGTTCCCCGACATACGCGTCTCCACTCGAGAGGAAGCACGAGAGTCCGCACACATCCAGAGGAGCCCCGTTTCCGCCTCCTAGCTCGAGAAGAGGGATCCTTTCACTGCGTGGTCGGGAAAGAATTCCCGGCGTTCCCGTCGCATCTCAAGAGGAGGCGCTCTCCACAGGAAAGGCGAGAGGAACTCCAGGGTCGTGCCACCATTCCCAGAGTCCCCCAGATGTCTCAGTCCATTCCAGGGAAACCTGTTTTCCGTGCACCGCCTCGACTTTCAAGCGGAGGACCGACTCACACCACGGTGGCATGAGGGACAGCCCTGTGAGAAAGCCTCGTGGGAAAGCCTCGAGGAAAAGCCAAAGATCCCTTGATCCACGGGAAGGGAAGAGCGACACTGCTGCTACAGCTCGGGAGGAAAGCGCACGTGGATGCCTCCACTCGAGACGAGGACTGACTCCACTGGGGAGACTCCAGAATTACCCCAAGATCCATGTCAGCACTGGAGAGGAATCCTCAGGTTCCGGCACCGACTCCAAACAAGACCTTAGGCCACGGCATCGACGGGAGAGGAATCCCGAGAGGCTCCCGAGCAACTCGCATGGGGACTGGCCTTTCCTGAGGCCACCAGAGCGGGTTCCTGAGGCCCCGCCTTAAGACGAGAGCAGCTGCCACAACTCGAGAAAATCCAGGCGTTTCTTCCCTCCAGGCGAGATGAGGCCCATTTCCGCTGAGGCGTCTCGAGGCTAATCACACCTAAATTCTGGAACTTTCAAAGGGTCCTTCACACCCTTGCTGCAACTTAAGAAGTTCCCCGACATACCCGTCTCCACTCGAGAGGAAGCACGAGAGTCCCGGCCACATCCAGAGGAGCCCCGTTTCCGCCTCCTAGCTCGAGAGGAGGGATCCTTTCCCTGTGTGCTCGAGAAAGAATTCCCGGCGTTCCCGTCGTATCTCAAGAGGAGGCGCCCTCCACAGGAAAGGAGAGAGGATCTCCAGGGTCGTGGCACCAATCCTAGAGTCCCCCAGATGTCTCAGTCCATTCCATGGAAACCTGTTTTCCCTACACTGCCTCGATTTTCAAGCCGAGGATCGACTCACACCACGGTGGCACGTGGGACAGCCCTGTGGGAAAGCCTCATGTGAAAGCCTTGAGGGTAAGCCCCAGATCCCTTGATCCACGCGAAGGGAAGCGTGACACTGCTGCTACAGCTTGGGAGGAAAGCGCACGTGCATGCCCCCACTCGAGAGGAGGACTGAATCCCCTGGGGAGACTCCAGAAGTACCCCAAGATCCATGTCAGCACTGGAGAGGAATCCTCAGGTTCCGGCACCGACTCCACACAAGATCTTAGGCCCCGGCATCGACGAGAGAGGAATCCCGAGAGGCCCCCGAGCAACTCGCATGGGGACTGGCCTTTCCTGAGGCCACCAGAGTTGGTCCCTGAGGTCCCCGTCCTAAGTCGAGAGCACCTGCCGCAACTCGAGAAAATTCAGGAGGTTCTCCCCTCCAGGCGAGATGAGGCCCATTTCTGCTGAGGCGTCTCGAGGCTAATCACACCTAACCTCTGGAGCTTCCAAAGGGTCCTTCACACCCTTGCTGCAACTCAAGAAGTTCCCCGATATACCCGTCTCCACTCGAGAGGAAGCACGAGAGTTCTGCCCACATCCAGAGGAGGCCCGTTTCCGCCTCCTTGGTCAAGAGGAGGGATCCTTTCCCTGCGTGGTCGGGAAAGAATTCCCGGCGTTCCCGTCGCGTCTCAAGAGGAGGCACTCTCCACAGGAAACACGAGAGGAACTCCAGTGTCGTGACACCAGTCCCAGAGTCCCCCAGATGTCTCAGTCCATTCCAGGGAAACCTGTTTTCCTTGCACTTCCTCGACTTTCAAGCCGAAGATCGACTCACACCACGGTGGCACGTGGGACAGCCCACTGGGAAAGCCTCGTGGGAAAGCCTCGTGGGAAAGCCTCGAGGGAAAGCCACAGATCCCTTGATCCACGAGAAGGGAAGCATGACAGTGCTGCTACAGCTGGGGAGGAAAGCACACGTGCATGCCCCCACTCGAGACGAGGACTGACTCCCCTGGGGAGACTGCAGAAATACCCCAAGATCCATTGCAGCACTGGAGAGGAATCCTCAGGTTCCGGCACCGATTCCACACAAAGTCTTAGGCCCCGGCATCGACGGGAGAGGAATCCCGAGAAGCCCCCGAGCAACTTACATGGGGACTGGCCTTTCATGAGGCCACCAGAGCGGGTCTCTGAGGTCCAAGTCGTAAGTCGAGAGCTCCTGCTGCAACTCGAGAAAATCCAGGAGGTTCTCCCCTCCAGGCGAGATGTGGCCCATATCCGATGAGGCATCTTGAGGCTAATCAACAAGCGTCTGGAACTAACAAACGGGCCTTCAAACCCTAGCTGCAACTCAAGAAGTTCCCCGAAATACCCCTCTCCACTCGAGAGGAAGCACGAGATTCTTGCCCACATCCAGAGGAGCCCGTTTCAGCCTCATAGCTCGAGAGGAAGGATCCTTTCCCTGCGTTATCCGGAAAGAATTCCCGGCGTTCCCCTCGCATCTCAAGAGGAGGCGCAACCACAGGAATGGCGAGAGGAACTCCAGGGTCTTGCCACCATTCCCAGAGTCCCCCAGATGTCTCAGGCCATTCCAGGGAAACCTGTTTCCCTGCACTGCCTCGACTTTCAAGCCGAGGATTGACTCACACCGCGATGGCACGTGGGACAGCCCTGTGGGAAAGCCTCGTGGGAAAGCCTCGTGTGAAAGCCTCAAGGGAAAGCCACATAACCCTTGATCCACCCGAAGGGAAGCGCGACAATGCTGCTACAGCTCGGGAGGAAATCGCACGTGCATGCCCCCACTCGAGACGAGGACTGACTCCCCTGGGGAGACTCCAGAAGTACCCCAACATCCATGTCAGCACTGGAGAGGAATCCTCAGGTTCCGGCACCCACTCCACACGAGATCGTAGGCCCCGGCATCGACGGGAGAGGAATCCCGAGAGGCCCCGAGCAACTCGCATAGGGATTGGACTTTCCAAAGGCCACCAGAGCAGGTACCTGAGGTCCCCGTCGTAAGTCGAGAGCACCTATCGCAACTCGAGAAAATCCTGGAGGTTCTCCCTTCCAGGCGAGATGAGGCCCATTTCCACTGAGGCGTTTCGAGGCCAATCACACCTAAACTCTGGAACTTACAAAGGGTCCTTCACATCCTTACTGCAACTAAAAAAGTTCCCCGACATACCCGTCTCCACTCGAGAGGAAGCTCGAGAGTCCCGCCCACATCCAGAGGAGCCCCGTGCCCGCCTCCTAGCTCGAGAGGAGGGATCCTTTCCCTGCGTGTTCGGGAAAGAATTCCCGGCGTTCCGGTCGCATCTCAAGAGGAGGCGCTTTCGACAGGAAAGACGAGGGGAACTCCAGGGTCGTGACACCATTACCTGAGTCCCACAGATGTCTCAGTCCATTCCAGGGAAATGTGTTTTCCCTGCACTGCCTCGACTTTCAAGCCGAGCATCGACTCACACCACGGTGGCACGTGGGACAGCCCTATGGGAAAGCCCCGTGGGAAAGCCTCGTGGTAAAGTCTCGAGGGAAAGCCACAGATCCCTTGATCCACGCGAAGGGAAGCGAGACTCTGCTGCTACAGCTCTGGAGGAAAGCGCACGTGCATGCCCCCACTCTGGGACGAGGACTGACTCCCCTGGGGAGACTCCAGAAGTACCCCAAGATCCATGTCAGCACTGGACAGAAATCCTCAGGTTCCGGCACCGACTCCAAACAAGATCTTAGGCCCCGGCATCGACGAGAGAGGAATCCCGAGAGGCCCCCGAGCAACTCGCATGGGGACTGGCCTTTCCTGAGGCCACCAGAGTGACTCCCCAGGGGAGTGGGTCCCTAGCAGTGTCATGCTTCCCTTCGCGTGGATCAAGGAATCTGTGGCTTTCCCTCGAGGCTTTCCCACGAGGCTTTCCCACGAGGCTTTCCCAGTGGGCTGTCCCACGTGCCACCGTGGTGTGAGTCGATCCTAGGCTTGAAAGTCAAGGCAGTGCAAGGAAAACAGGTTTCCCTGGAATGGACTGAGACATCTGTGGGACTCTGGGAATGGTGGCACGACACTGGACTTCCTCTCGCGTTTCCTGTGGAGAGTGCCCCGAGCAACTTGCATGGGGACTGGCCTTTCATGAGGCCAACAGAGCGGGTCTCTGAGGTCCAAGTCGTAAGTCGAGAGCTCCTGCTGCAACTCGAGAAAATCCAGGAGGTTCTCCCCTCCAGGCGAGATGTGGCCCATATCCGATGAGGCGTCTCGAGGCTTATCAACAAGCGTCTGGAACTAACAAACGGGCCTTCAAACCCTAGCTGCAACTACAAGAAGTTCCCCGACATACCTGTCTCCAGTCGAGAGGAAGCACGAGAGTCCCACCACATCCAGAGGAGCTCGTTTCAGCCTCATGGCTCGAGAGGAGGGATCCTTTCACTGCGTGGTCGGGAAAGAATTCCCGGCATTCCCCTCGCATCTCAAGAGGAGGCGATCTCCACAGGAAAGGCGAGAGGAACTCCAGGGTCGTGCCACCATTCCCAGAGTCCCCAGATGTCTCAGTCCATTCCAGGGAAACCTGTTTTCCCTGCACTGCCTCGACTTTCAAGCCGAGGATCGACTCACACGACGGTGACACGTGGGTCAGCCCTGTGGGAAAGCCTCGTGGGAAAGCCTCGTGGGAAAGCCTCGTGGAAACCTGTGGGAAAGGGCCACAGATTCCCTTGATCCACGCGAAGGGAAGCGTGACACTGCTGCTACAGCTCTGAAGGAAAGCGCACTGCATGCCCCCACACGAGACGAGGACTGACTCCCCTGGGGAGACTCCAGAAGTACCCAAGATCCATGTCAGCACTGGAGAAGGAATGCCTCAGGTTCAGCACCGACTCCACACAAGTCTTAGGTCCCGGCATCGATCGGGAGAGGAATCCCGGAGGCCCGAGCAACTCGCATGTGGACTGGCCTTTCCTGAGGCCACCAGACGGGTCCCTGAGTCCCCGTCGTAATGTCGAGAGAGCACCTGCAGCAACTCCGAGAATATCCAGGAGTTCTCCCCTCCAGGCGAGATTGAGGCCCTTTTCTGCTGAGGCGTCTCGAGCTAATCACACCTAACCTCCTGGAACTTCCAAAGGGTCCTTCACACCCTTGCTGCAACTCAAGAAAGTTCCCGACATACCCGTCTCCACTCGAGAGGAAGCACGAGAGTCCCGCCCACATCCAGAGGAGCCCCTTTCCGCCTCGAGCTCGGAGGAGGGATCCTTTCCCTGCGTGGTCGGGAAAGAATTCCCGGCGTTCCCGTTCGCATCTCAAGAGGAGGCGCTCTCCACAGGAAAGGCGAGAGGAACTCCAGGGTCGTGCCACCATTCCCAGAGATCCCGCAGATGTCTCAGTCCATTCCAGGGAAACCTGTTTTCCCTGCACTGCCTCGACTTTCAAGCCGAGGATCGTACTCACACCAACGGTGGCACGTGGACAGCCCTGTGGGAAAGCCTCGTGGGAAAGCCTCGTGGGAAAGCTCGAAAGCATGATCCCTTGATCCACGCGAAGGAAGCGTGACACTGCTGCTACAGCTCGGGAGGAATGCGCACGTGCATGCCTCCCACTCGAGACGAGGACTGACTCCCCTGGGGAGACTCCAGAAGTACCCCAAGATCCATGTCAGCACTGGAGAGGAATCCTCAGGTTCCGGCACCGACTCCACAAAGATCTTAGGCCCGGCATCGACGGGAGAGGAATCCCAGAGGCCCCGAGCAACTCGCATGGGGACTGGCCTTTTTCTGAGGCCACTAGAGCGGTCCCTGAGGTCCCCGTCGTAAGTTGAGAGCACCTGCCGCAACTCGAGAAAATACAGGAGGTTCTCCCTCCAGGCGAGATGAGGCCCATTTCCGCTGAGGCGTCTCGAGGCTAATCAATCTAACATGGAACTTCCAAAGGGGCTGCAACTCAAGGGCACCCTTGCTGCAACTCAAGAAGTTCCCGACATACCC
>NW_017192032.1:0-21403 GCF_001704415.2 Capra hircus
GAGAGATTTTAAATTAACCATGAAAAACTATGTTATCAGGGCTTTAAAAGTCCCAACATGTTTATGAATACAAATATTCTTATTTCAGTGAAGGTTTAAAATGTATCATCCAAGGATTTTTAAAGGTTCTAAATGGCATCTTCCAGATTTCTCAACTTTCTGATACCATAGTAAATTTCTTATGGAAGAACAGAAGAAGATGCTCTTGTTTGACAGAATATAATTCAGGGTCTTATTTACACAATGGAGTGTGAACCTTACTGTTTAATCATCTAGTCTCTAAAATAGATGCATCTCCCATGTTCAGCAGCACAGAATGTCAGCATTTTCAACACTTGTCAGAGACTCTGAGCACCTACTGGCTGCCATTTGGGTAAGACCACTATGATCTGAGATAACAGGGGAAATGTGCTCACTGTCCTTGTAGGTTTCTCAGAGTTGTAGCCCTCTGTCAGGTTATATCACCAAAAAGCAAGGGCACTACACACTCCAAGTGTGTGCTGACTTGCCTCTCCTCACAAATGCCTTCACTGAGTTAAAGCTTAAAATTTAGTTTGTGTATAGTGAAGATTTGTGTAAACAAACAAAAAGCCTAATGGAAAAGTTTCTGTCTTCTGTATTTTTGCCTTTTTACTAACTCAGTTCACATCCCTTATGTAGACAGCCACATCAAGAATTCTTCCATATATTAGAATCAAGAAAGTGTGGTTGTAGTTTTTCGTTTTTTGGTTTTTTTTTCCCCCTCTGGATGATCTTATATGCTTTCATTTTTCAAAAATGAACACAGTAGACCATTGTGTTTCCATTAATATGTTTCCTTGAATATGGTTCAGAATTTGTCTGGTTAGACTACTCCTCTCCAGGATCGAGCTTTCCTGGTCCTCAGAGAGTAAAGAATCTGCCTGTAGTGTGGGAGACCCACATATTGAACCTGGAGTCTCCAGAATCTGGCAAAACACATGCACCCATTTTTCTAGGTACTTTCTTTTATCAAAAACTATTTTAACCTGCCACATTTTATATATTCTGAGTTCTAGGAGATTCAGCCTTTGAGAATCAAATACTTCTAAATAAACAGAAATAAAAACAAATATAATAAATATAAATTACTATAATGAATGTAAATATATGATAAATGCATAAGTGTGAATGACTATGTTCATGTGAATGACTAGAGGAAGATTTTGGTGGCTGTGTTTTTTCATCGTCCTGTGCGTTTGCCTTGTGAGGAGGCCATATAGGGCCAGGCTTACAGCTTGGGCTGAGGAGATGTTGTCTGTGTCTGGCTGGATCTGCCACTCACTCTGACCCCCAAGTGAGTAATTTGACCATTTTAAGTTTCAGTTTCTTCATGGTTAAAGTTGGGTAACAACGATATTTACCTCAGGAGGTTATTCTGAGATGATGTGTGTGTGTGTGTGTGTGTGTGTGTGTGTGTGTGTGTGATATTTTTGTTTCCTTTGCCTTGAAATAAGCACACAGCCTTCTCCTCTGGACCCATCTTTCCTTACCTACAGCCTTTCCAAACCTAAGAAACAACTGTTTCTTCCTGCAGTAGCTCATCCATGAATTATAATGGCCTACATTTATAGGACATTAGACAGTTATCAAAGAGATCCTGAATCTAGGGATTAACTTTTGACAACTTGAATGCGTTTTCTTATGAAGAACGATCCATCTCTTTGGACCCACCTTTTCTCCACAATAACAGTTTCAGGAAACGCTGATGTACATCATCTCTGCTTATTGGCTTTATACTCATGAGAGAAATAGATTTGCAGCTTTTAGAGCATAAGCACAAAACATATTTATCTAATTGTCATGGGATCTTGGACTCTGGACTATGAATAATCCCCAAAGTTGAGCGGGTCTTGTTAATTAAGTGGCAGACTCCCCTCACGTGTCTCTGTGCTGAGTGGCGCATGTGGTGTGGGCTGCACAGAGGCGCCTTCCACCCCAGCATCCAGAGGCGGGCCCACAGGCCAGTCCCTCAGAGTTCTGAGGTTCCTGTAAAGTCTAGTCAGAAGAGTCGAAGTCGCTGTGAGCTGTTCTAACTGTGTCATCACCCATGGAGGCGCGGATGTGGTTGCTTTTCTCACAAAGTCAGACTGTTAGCGTTAAAGTTCAGAAATCCAACTCAAATTCAGAAATACGTCCCTGACAACACTTAAGTTCTTTCCACCTGTAGTCATAAGAAATATTGTGGTTGATTGTTTCTACTGTATTTTCAGGATTTGTGTGGGTGTGTGGGTGTGTGATCATCGCGGTTATAAAGCAGGGCGGGCGAGCCGGGACTCAGTCCACTAGGCATCTATACCTGCTTGTCTCCTGGAGCCGCACCCCCGTCCCGCCCAGCCTCCGTCCAGAGCCCCTCCCGCTCTTTCGGATTAAAATATTTTCACTGAACTTAATAGGCTGACAATAGAAAACTAAAAAGGAACTAAATGTTTTTCAGATGACATCTTTGGTAGGCTAATTCTAAGAAGTGCAGCTTCTAGTCAGCAACCTAAGCAAAGAAAATGTGAACGAAAACAAACCATGTGAAAATGAAAACGCTTCTCTCATCACTTCCAGTGGTTTTGAAAAAACAGCATCACCAAAAGCAGAGAGACAAGAAAGAAGGAAAGCTAGCATTATTTTTAGACCGAAGAGTCCAGGTGACTCTGCTAAGCTGGTGGTGGAGGAGAGCACAGCTCTCAGCCTGTGGTTGGAAGACTCTTCTCTGCTCCAGACCTGATGCTCGAACCTGGCTCCTGGGACACTCACTTAGACTGGATTATTACTGCTCAGTGTTAGAGGAGTGGCTCCCTTCCCTTTCAACTGAATGACAACAGCAACATATGTATGGCTTTTGTTTCTGTTGGGAGACTGACTAACAAGGTACAGTATTAAAGGAATGCTCTTAATCAAGGGCAGAGCCATATTAGAAAGAATCATCATGAATCTTGCAAGAGTTATATCTCTGCACACCATCCACAGACCCCATCCCCATCCGCACTGGAAGTTAAACTCAAGTGCCTCACTGGAAGTTAAACTCAAGTGCCTCACTGGAAGTTAAACTCAAATGCCAAGCCCTGGTTTCTTCCTTGTTCACCAGGCTGCTTTCTCTCTTTGTGAAGTGAAAGTCGCTCAGTTGTGTTCGACTCCTTGCGGCCCCATGGACTAGTCCATGGAATTCTCCAGACCAGAATACTGGCATGGATAGCCTTTCCCTTCTCCAGGGGATCTTCCCAACCCAGGGATCAAACCCAGGTCTCCCGCATTGTGAGTGGATTCTTTACCAACTGAGCTATCAGGGAAGCCCTTTGTGAAGGAGGTCCTATTCCCTTCTCCTTTCCAAATTGGACGTGTAGTTCACTTTTGTTATTTGAAATGTTATCACCACTATGCCGTTTCACTTAGTATCTAGTTATGTAATGAACTTCTTTTTCCTACACAGTTTAAAATTTTTTAGGAATCATTGACTGAGGGGTGAGGCAGAAGGGAAAGGGGTTATCAGCAGGCTTGCACTTGGAGCTCATGGGCTATCCCCAGTGCCCAGAGGAAGGCCTGAGCAGGAGGGGACTGGGGCCTTTCCATCCCCTCTTCCCTCAGTAGTTTTCCTCTTACTTCTGCCAGCTCACCTCCAGGGACACTTTTTTTTTCTCCTGCCTAAAGTGTGGGGGGAAAGTCTTGTCAGAGTTTTGTTGAAAGAGAACTGGCATTTGAGAGAAGCATTTGCTAGGAGGCTTAGGATAGATGGGCTTGCCCAGAGAGCTGCCCACAAGTGCCTGCATCTCCTGCTTCCAAGCAAGCACATCCTGGGGAACTGACCTGAAACAGAGCCACCTGGCATGGGAGCTGCTTTTCCAAAATTCCTCTGCACCTGACTTTGGGAATCCTCTCGGCCATCTGGCACCCAGGGCCCAGCTCCAGGCTCAGCCGTGTGTGCAGCCAAGAGTCTGGGAAGACAGGAACCACTTGCCCCATCAGTCATGTTCATATCCACAGCCTGAACCAGTAGGGTGGAGGAGCCCTGGTCTCAGTGGGGAGTCCTAGGGCAACAGGATCCCCCGCAGCACTCCCAGGTTATTCTATACAGAGTCCTTGCTCTCAGCCCCATTTCCCCTTCTAAGGAAAGTATGGAAAACTAAGATTTCTCTTTGAAACCTCTAAGGAACAACTGCCCTGAACCCTGAGCTGGGGCAACATCCTTGGCGTCTGTGCACACCTGTGAATCTTACCTGGGTTTCAGGGCCCTCAGTCCTGCGTTGACTCAGGCATCCTGACCACACTCTCTAGTCCTCCTGCTGTAGGAATGGCCACAGTTGTTTTCTGTGTAAAACTTAAAATGTTTGTATTAGACTGAGCTTTCTGTGATACTTAGAAAATAAGATAGTAAGAAAATTAAGATGCTTTGGGGTCTAAATACTTGTGAAGCACATTTAAAAAAAATTAACAAAATGCCTTAAAGAATTCTAAGTAAATTTAAGAGAGGATCTACTGGATTTTCACTAGCTGCTTAAAAAAAAAGAGAGAGAGAGAGAGATTTACTTTGATCCATCGTGCCATTCTGTGAGCTGTAACAGTAATCTCATAGCTGCTGCACTCAATGATTTGCTTCATTCTGTTGTTTAAAAACAGGGATTCATTCAGCTGGATAGGAGATGAATTCTGTCATTAGAAACTTTGCCATCGGGTTTAAGAAATATATTTATAACTCATTTCTTTCAGGGAACAGGTTTCAAGATCTCCATAAGTCTTTTATTAAGATAAATCACAGCTTTGTCAATTTCTCAAGAAGTACTCTATTTTTAACTCCCAAGGAGAATCACAATAATAAAAATAAATTAACCTAGTAGGTTATTTTCTTTCAATGGCACCTGTTTCTATTAGTAGAATTCCAGCCTACATATTTCTTGGGCTTCACTGGTGGCTTAGGCAGTAAAGAATCTGTCTGCAATGCAGGAGATCTGGGTTCAATCCCTGGGTTGAGAAGATCCCTTGGAGAAAGGAATGGCAACCTATTCCAGTATTCTTGCCTAGAGAATTCCATGGACAGAGGAACTTGGAAGGCTATAGTCCTTGGAGTCACAAAGAGTCGGACACAACTGAGCAACTAATACACATATTTCTTACTATTTGCATAGTAGAAGCAATCATTCATAACATTTTATAGCATTTATAAAGAACTTTTAGTGCCTTTTTAAAAAAAGCTGCACTAGGTCTTAGTTGTCACACACGGGATCTTTAACTGTGGCATGCAAGCTCTTACTTGCAGTGTATGGGATCTAGTTCACTGACCAGAAATTGAACCCAGGCCCCTGCATTGGGAGAAGCCACTGGATCACCAGGGAAGCCCTCTAAAGAACTTTTAAAGTGAAGCTTTTTGGATCTTTGCAGCAGCTCTGGGCAGTCCTAGTAGTGATACTGTTCTGCATTCTTGAGCCCCTGTCCTCCCTGAGGGACACAAGGGGCCAAGTGAGCAGATGCTACCCCAGCATCAGACAGCAGAGCCAGACTTGCTATGCAACCTCCCTTCCAATGATGTCCTCTTTTAATTGTTCCTCTGGTAAATTCAATACTGTTTTCCTTGAAGTATGTGTTTAAAAGGAAATCCTAGATGTGTTCAAACATTACTGCTCAGTCTCTATTTTCTGTTTTCAAATGACTGGTTCCCATGCTTGATGAAGCTCAATTAAAAAACAAACAAACAAACCTGTCCCAAGTATTCATCGTATAGATTTCCATGCCTGAGGAAACATAATGTAGAAACTGAATCTGAGATCATTTTAAACAAACATATGAATTCTTATATGATACTGCTTATTTCATTAATGATTCTAATTTATGTAGTAGTGCCATCCTCATTTATATAATGGAGCCAATCTCAGCACCCTCACCTGAATATGATGGCTATTTCTTTATTGTCCTGTGTGTAAGACTCCTTTAGTATGCCTACAAATATAAACGTGCTTCTGTCCTATTCCATTCAACCTTCTTTGATTCCAAGTTAAGAGCCACTGGATGAATTCACCTCTAGTTCTATTATGTTTTTAAATCAAGTATCAGGTAACATTCCTGTCTATATGATATTATTTTTCTCTAATAAATCAAATCCTTCATGATACTTGCTCACCTACTATAGATGCACTGTAGTGATCTTTGTAAGTCTTTGTTTATATCATGTGTTTTCTCCCCACCTAGAGTGAAAGATGTTGAAAGGTTTGTAGACAGAAAAAGGGAAAGTCACTCTATAAAAAAACTAAGACATGACTGGAATTGTATTTATTCTGTTTTTTGATTTGTGGTTTTCTCTGACTTTTAAACACTCTTTTGTCAGAATACACAAATCCACCTAATAACATTTTAATAATCTTCCTCTTAAGTTTGAACAAATAGTGAGCTTCCAACTTAGAGAATCTGCTTTTCCTTCTGCCTGTAATCAGGTACCAGAGTCTACAAGAATCTCGGTGTTCAGCATTCAAAGCCTAACCATCAAGACAGATCCACTGAGGGGGTGCATATATGTGGGGGGCTGCTGGTGGAGTTGGGGGCCATCTTTCACTCTCCTCATCACACATGGGTCACAGCACAGCTGTTGTAATCCAACGAGTACACTTGGGGCCTAACACAGGGAGTTCCAGGTGCAGCATTGTTCTTTGCTCAGACCAGGAGCTCAGGCCACACAGGGGGTTACCAGCAGCTGTCAGCCCACAGCCAAGTGTAACAAGCCAAGCTGTTCCCTCTTTGCTCATTTTTTCCTTCAAGATAAAACACCAGGTTGTGCACCAGGAAGGGAAGGGTTTGGTGGACATGATGAGTCCATGTGATGCTGTCTTATGTTTTGTTGAATGTTTGAGGGATTATCACTTGGGACTACAGAGTTAGTAAATGCTATTTTAAATGAAAAGTTGGGTTAGACCTTAAAATAGCGTTTTGAATTGAGTTAGTCTAATATAGTGTAAGTGCAAGATATTCAAATTATCCAAATTGGGCCACAATTAAACAGCTTTATTTAGAAAAAGTTAGAACTTGTATCTGCATTTAAAAGATATTTTCCCTTCCATTTCTCTGTGTCAAAATCTTATTGAACAACAAGTATTATATTATGGTTTGGTTTATGTTCTGTCTTTTTGATGAAAGTAAATCTTCAAGTACATGTGTAGAATGAGAAGGAATAGTTATTTACTAACCACAATTATAACAGCATAATTGTGGTTGCTGCGCTGCTAAGTCACGTCAGTCATGTCTGACTCGTGTGACCCCATAGACTGCAGCCCACCAGGCTCCCATCCCCAGGATTCTCCAGCAAGAATACTGAGTGGTTGCCATTTCCTTCTCCAGTCATGAAAGTGAAAAGTGAAAGTGAAGTCGCTACGTATAAGCTACAGTCCATGGGTCGCGAAGAGTCAGACATGACTGAGCGACTTCACTTTCACTTTTCACTTTCATGCACTGGAGAAGGAAATGCAACACACTCCGGTATTCTGCCTGGAGAATCCCAGGGATGGGAGCCTGGTGGGCTGTGGTCTGGGGTCACAAAGAGTCGGATACAACTGACACAACTCAGCAGCAGCAGCAACCACAATTTTGCTGTTATAAGGACAGAAAATAATTAAATCACATTAACAATGAGATGAAAGTATGTTAGTGCCTCAGTTGTGTCCAACTCTTTGTGACCCCATAGACGATAGGCTGCCAAGCTCCTCTGTCCATGGAATTCCCCAGGCAAGAATAGTGGAATACATCACCATTCCATTCTCCAGGGGATCTTCCTGACCCAGGGGTTGAACTCAGGTCTCCAGCATTGTGGGCAGATTCTTTACCATCTGAGTCATAGAAGAGAATTAAATCACATTAACAATGAGATGAAGCCTCCGTTCAATTTTCATATTTATGTGTTTGTACATAAGATTGAAAATGAGAAAGGTGAGCTGATACTCTTTCACATCGATTAGAAGCTAAAATTTTAACCTTTTTTTCCCCTCAACATTAGTGAAAATTCTAAGAGATAAATAGACTTTACTTATATCTTTTCTCATTTATGAGCTTGTGGGTCTTTAACCTTTTCTCAAAGAATTTGATCCAAATGAAAATGCTATTCTAAACTTCATACTTTCTTTAAAGTTAGTCCTTCTAACTATTTCTCTTACCTGGTGCATTTATTTCAGAAAGCAAAAATAAGCATGAAAACCTGACCAATGAAAAGCAGAACAAAAATGAGTCACTGCAGCTGCTTTCACAGAATTCAGCCCGCCTGAGGGCAGGAAGGAAGCTCATCATTTTGATCACCTTTCTTCTTGGCTTCTTGCATAATCTTTATGTTTTCCAGTTTACTGGTTGTTGAATTCTACACTGTATTCATATAAAAATGCAAAAGCAGTAGGCCAGTGGAGAATGTGACACCTTTTCTTTTTGTAAAAGTTTATGGTATTTTACCAATAGACCAAAACAGCATGTGTAAGAGGCAATATCTGCATTAATTCTGAACATGCTAAACGGTAACCTCCAACTTACTGTTGTGAGAATATTCCCTGTCACAACGAAACACTCTTTCTCCTGACGACCAGTACTCCACGTCACTGCATTTAAATTAATGGTTAATATTTCTAGTGACTTGTTTGTATCAGTTTTACATCTACATATAATTTTTTTTATTTTAAAATTGAGGTACCATTTATATGTGACATAGATAAGGCTTTCCCAGCTCTTGGGTTGGTCTCTGTAACTACATATTTGTGAAAGAAGATTATCACTTTTTTTTTTTTACTCATTACACAATGAATAGGAAAAAATATAGTAAAAGGAAAACCCTTTCTATAAATCATTTACTATAGGCAAGAATCATAATTTTAAGTTAAATGAAGCCCTTTATCAACCATTTCTTTTAGGACCTACATAAAGCCAATCTGCAGCAAAGGTCAGTTAAACCAAAGCTGTGCCTCTCTGCAAAGTTTACCGTTGCTCTTCTCAGTGCTTTTAAATGATCCTCATAAAGTTGCCAAACGTGACTAACTGTTGGCAAAAAAAAAAAAAAAAGAGTAACTTTTGGAGAAGGAAATGGCAACCCACTCCAGTACTCTTGCAGAATCCCATGGAGGGAGGAGCCTGGTAGGCTACAGTCCACGGGGTCGCAAAGAGTCGGACACGACTAAACGACTTTACTTACTTACTTACTTACTTACTTTAGATGGATTGATATCTACCTAGGACTTGTTCATTAAATCCACCTGCCTGAGTATTGTGACTTTATTGGGGTTTTCTTTAAGTCACTCCTGAAGCATTGTGATGGTTTTGTCTAACATTAATAGATTTTTAAAAATTATATGTGTTAGGGTATGGCTATGAATAAAGGGGAGAATCTGTTGCTATTGCAAACCAATTATGGAGGCAACTTAAAAAAAATCTGAATTGTAACTATGTTTTGTTGCGAGTGAAATGACACAAAGACAAAACACAAGAGACACACAAGAGACGGACAATACACTCTCCAGCCGGAAGAACAGAACTGCGCAAACAATTTGCTGTTTAATATTATAAAGCCCCCAAGGAAGAATTCCAGACTACATAAATAAGCCTTTTCAGCACAGCGCAGGTGCATACATGTTATCGTACAGCAAGGGGAGTGATATCCCTGTCTACTGCAGAGTCTGTCCAAAGCCCTCTTTTCCTTCTTATCACAAGAAGGGAATGCTCCCTCGTTTGCAAGGAACCATTAAACTCAAGGCTCTGTCCAGGCTCTTGGCAGAACGCCTCGTTTGCAAGGACATTCAGCCCAAGCAGAGAGACCCGTTTGCAGGCACATCTCTGCTACCCTATTAACCCTTCAATGTTTTCTATTTATGTAAAATACTGTCCTTACCTTTCAGTCTGTAGTTGATGTGCACAGACACAGTAGTGGCTCTCTGGTTGCTATTCTGCCATCTTCCTGTCTCCTTCAGTCCCTTCATGTGTGTATGAGCTTCGATGATATAATGGGGCATTTAACAGAGATTGCTATGTGCAATACTGTATTTAGTGTTTCTATTTTAGTTTTTCTAGGATGTTAATTTATATGAAAATAAAATATATAATAAAAGAGTTCTGTGCCTGTTGTGAATATGTAACCTAAAAGTACATGCAAAATATTTATCCCAGAGGGGAATTAAGTTAGAGTGTCTGTGTTCAAAGATTTTTGAAAGTTCTTACTTCAGGCTGAACAGTTATTAGTGAATAGTGAAAGTTGCTCAGTCATGTCTGACTCTGCAAACGCATGGACTATACAGTCCATGGAATTCTCCAGGCTGGAATACTAGAGTGGGTAGCCTTTCCCTTCTACAGGGGATCATTCCAACCCAGGGATCAAAGGTCTTCTGCATTGCAGGTGGATTCTTTACCAGCAGAGCCACCACGGAAGCCTGGACAGTTATTAGCAGTTAAACATTTAACAAATGCTGGTTTGGAAAGATAAAATAATAATGCTACATCAAAACATATTTCATTCCATTCAAATTTTCTTAATACAGTTTTAGGGAAGAAGTATTTCCCCTTTTAGAAATACCAGTATGTTAATACCTAAGAAGTCTTTTTTTCTAAAAGTTACAAATTAGTTTCAAAAATTCATATGATGTAGATTAAATGGTGACAAAAAATTGAGTTGAGGAGAAGTGAGGCAGCAGCTCCTCAAGTGGCCTTTCCTCTAGTAGGCTGCATTTCCCTTAGGCAGGGGGGATTGTGCCCTCTTCCCTCCACACTGCCAAAGGGTGCAGCAAAGCTCGCTCTGTCAGAGGTACAAAAACAGCAATTGAACGGATTTTCAAGCTCTTGCTAGGCTGCCCCACTTCAGAGCCCACTAGAGTGAAACAGCTACCCTGTGGCCCCTAGGTTGGGTATACAGGTTCACATGCAGGAGTTGTTCCCGTCAATGCAAAGAATTTTCTGGACAGACCTAGGCTCACTAAAGCTCTCCTCCAGAGCAAAGGGGACAGAAGAGATATGTGCACGTGGCCTGCCTGTCCCTGTAAGTTTGGGGCTATTCCCTATGGCCCCAAGCTCAGGGATAACTGACCTTAAAAAGAAACTCCAAGAAGTGCTTTTCTAGGACTGGGCCAGGGAGTTCCCAGGATGTGGGAAAGACAGCCTCCCACGTGGAAGAAGAGTCAACAATCTGGCGTGTGTTTGCAAGCCTCTGTTTGGAAGGAACAGGTTCGCTTATACGATGGGAGACCTCCAGATCTGCTTAGAGAATCGAAGTTCCAGAGACAGGGCCATGTATCTCCCCTTCCCTTTGAGATCATTGCAAAGACATTCCTAGCTGATAGCGGGAGTACCCATGAAGAAGCAGGCAGCGGGAGTGTGTTTGACATGATTGTGTACCTTCCTGGCCTCAACTCCTCAAAGGGCCTTTCTTCTCAAAGTAGGCCCCATGTCCCCTTGGGGAGGGGGTTGTGCCCTCTTCCCTCCACACTGCCAAAACATGCAGCAAAGCTCGCTCTGTCAGAGGTACAAAAACAGCAATTGGATGGATTTTCAAGCTCTTGCTAGGCTGCACTGCTTCAGGGCCCACTCGAGTGTAACAGGTGCCCTGTGGCCCCTAGGTCGGGTATGCAGGTTCACACACTGGGTGTGTTGCCATCAAAGCCAAGAATTTCCTGACAGACCTAGGCTCCCTAGAGCTCTCCTCCAGAGTAACGGGGATGGAAGAGATGTGTGGAGGTGGCTCTGCCTTTCCATGTGTGTGTGGTGCTACTCCCTATGGCCCCATACT
This sequence comes from Capra hircus, assembly GCF_001704415.2. Classification (NCBI taxonomy): domain Eukaryota; kingdom Metazoa; phylum Chordata; class Mammalia; order Artiodactyla; family Bovidae; genus Capra; species Capra hircus. The sequence goes on from NW_017192032.1 coordinate 11,729, forward strand.
CAGGGATAACTGCCCCTAAGAAAGGAACTGCAAAAAGTGCTATTCCTGGAGGCTGGGACAGGGAGTTCACAGCATGCAGGGAAAGCGAGCCTTCTTCAGGAAAGAAGGGGCAGCCACCTGGTGTGTGTTTGCAAGCCTCTATTTGGAAGGAACAGGTTTGCTTATACAACTCAAGACCTCCAGATCTGCTCAGAGGACCGAAGTTGCAGAGGCAGGGCCATGTATCTCCCCTTCCCACTACGATACTTGCAAAGACATTCCTAGCTGATAGCGCTACTGGCCCTGAAGAGGCAAGCAGTGGGAGTGTGTTCGACACGACTGTGTGCCTTCCTAGCCTCAGCTCCTCAAAGGGCCTTTCCTTTCGAAGGAGGCCACATGTCCCCTTGGGGAGGGGGTTGTGTCCTCTTCCCTCCACACTGCCAAAGGGTGCAGCAAAGCTCGCTCTGTCAGAGGTACAAAAACAGCAATTGAATGGATTTTCAGGCTCTTGCTAAGCTGCACCACTTCGGGGCTCACTCGAGTGAAACAGGTGCCCTGTGGCCCCTAGGTCGGGTATGCGGGTTCACACACCGGGTGTGTTCCCATCAAAGCCAAGAATTTTCCTAACAGACATAGGCTCATTAGAGCTCTCCTCCAGAGCAAAGCGGATGGAAGAGATAAGTGGACGTTGCCTGCCTTTCCCTGTTAGTTTGGTGCTATTCCCTATGGCCCCAAGCTCAGGGATAACTGACTTTAAGAAAGAAACTCCAAGAAGAGCTTTTCCAGCACTTGGAGAGGGTGTTCCCAGGATGCGGGGAAAGAGAGCCTCCCTCAGGGAAGAAGAGGCAACAATCCAGCATGTGTTTTGCAAGCCTCTCTTTGGAAGGAACAGGTTCACTTACACAACGGGAGACCTCCAGATTTGCTCAGAGCACCGGAGGTCCAGAGGCAGGGCCGTGTATCTCCCCTTCCCTTTGTGATCCTTGCAAAGACATTCCTAGCTGATAGCGGGAGTGCCCATGAAGAAGCAAGCAGTGGGAGTGTGTTTGACATGACTGTGTGCCTTCCTGGCCTCAACTCCACAAGGGGCCTTTCCTCTCGAAGTAGGCCCCATGTCCCCTTGGGGAGGGTGTCATGCCTCTTTTCTCCTCACTGCCAAAGGGTGGAGCCAAGCTCGCTCTGTCAGAGGTACAAAAACAGCAATTGAATGGATTTTCAAGCTCTTGCTAGGCTGCACCCTTTCAGGGCCCACTTTACTGAAACAGGTGCTCTGTGGCCCCTGGTTGGGTATGCAGGTTGACAAACAGGGTGAGATCCTGTCCAAGCCAAGAATTTTCCTGAAAGACCTAGGCTCACTAGAGCTCTCCTCCAGAGCAAAGGGGATAGAGGAGATGTATGGAGGAGTCTTTGCCTTTCCCTGTGAGTGTGGGGCTACTCCCTACGGCCCCAAGCTCAGGGATAACTGCCTCTAAGAAAGGAATGGCAAGAAGCGCTATTCTTGGAGGTTGGGACAGGGAGTTCACAGCATGTGGGGAAAGAAAGGCTTCTTCGGGGAAGAAGAGGCAACCACCAGGCGTGTGTTTGCAAGCCTCTATTTGGAAGGAACAGGTTTGCTTATACAACTCAAGATCTCCAGATCTGCTCAGAGGACTGAAGTTCCAGAGACAGGGCCATGTATCTCCCCTTCCCTTTGAGATCCTTGCAAAGACATTCCTAGCAGATCGTGGGAGTGCCCATGAAGAAGCAAGCAGCGGGAGTGTGCTTGACATCACTGGCTGCCTACCTGGGCTCAGCTCCTCAAGGGGCCTTTCTCTCCTGGTAGGCCCTATGCCCCTTTGGAGAGGGGTGGTGCCCTCTTCCCTCCACACTGCCAAAGGGTGGAGGTGGAGCAAACTCGTTCTCTCCGAGGTAAAGAAAGACAATTTGGATGGATTTTTAAGCTCTTGCTATGCTGCACCCCTCCAGGACCCACTCGAGCAAAACAGGTGCCCTGTGGCCCCTAGGTCGGGTATGCAGGTTCACACACTGGGTGTGATCCCGTCAAAGCCAAGAATTTTCCTGACAGACCTAGGCTCACTAGAGCTCTCCTCCAGAGGAAAGGGGACAGAAAAGACGTGTGTGTGGAGGTGGCTCTGTCTTTCCAGGTCCCAATCTCAGGGATAACTGTCCCTAAGAAAGGAACTGCTGCTGCTGCTGCTGCTGCTAAGCTGCTTCAGTCGTGTTCGACTCTGTGCGACGCCATAGACGGTAGCCCACTAGGCTCCCCCATCCCTGGGATTCTCCAGGCAAGAACAGTAAGTGGGTTGCCATTGCCTTCTCCAATGCATGAAAGTGAAAATGAAAGTGCAGTCGCTCAGTCGTGTCCGACCCTCAGCGACCCCATGGACTGCAGCCTACCAGGCTTCTCCGTCCATAGGATTTTCTGAAAGGAACTGCAAGAAGCGCTTTTCCAGGAGGTTGGGAAAGGGAGTTCGCAGGATGTGGGGAAAGAGAGCCTCCTTTGGGGAAGAATAGGCGGCCAGTTGTTTGGTGTTGTAAACCTCTATTTGGAAGGAACAGGTTAGCTTATACAAAGGGAGACCTCCAGATCTGCTCAGAGGACCAAAGTTGCAGAGGCAGGTCGGTGTATTTTCCCTTCACTTTGCGATCCTTGCAAAGACATTCCTTGCTGATAGATGATTCAGCAAGGGCCTTTGAGACTGTTGTTTTCTTTCCTAGGTTCAAAGATTCCTTCAGTTCCTAGTATAGATATCCTAGAAATTATGTGACATCCATGAAAATCTGATATGTCCTGGTCAAATGCTGTCAGTTATAATTCTAGTTATCATATTAAAGCATTTCAAGTCGCAGCAGTGACCAGATTACTTTGTCAATTTCTATTTAATCAGGTTTTAACCATGTCCTCTATGGTTTCACACTGATGCCTTTGCAGAAATACTGCTACTTCAAGATATATGGAATATACTTTTTTAAGCTTACCAATAATTTTTTGTTTGTTTGTTTGTCTTCTGGTAAGCTGGTACCAGATGGAAGTTAGTCTCCTCTCTAGGTTAAGAGAACAAAGTTTTCTTAGAATGCAATTTTTGATAACAGACTATGAGTTTCTTTACATTTCATTGATTTATAATTGTTTTCATCATCTGTTTCTTTACTTCGGTAAAGTAAATAAGCCTTATTTAAGATTTTGGTACATGTAGGATGGACTAAGCTTTCCCCACTCTTGCAAGTTCCCTTAACCCTTCAGATTCTTCTCGTGGGAACAAGATCTCACTTTCCTCCAGAGGGACAATCCAAGCTTTTTTTAGTTGATCTGCCCCTGATATCAGAGTCAATTTGAGCACGAGTTGGCCTATAATTTAGGCATGAAACTATGACTACATAAAGAAAAGTTGAGTTTTTGATTCAGGATGGCCATGATATGCCTTGCACTTCAGAGAAAATGGGTTAAAATGATTTTTTTTTCTTCAAAACTGCACAGCCAGTTCTTTCAGCATATGCAATTGAAAACATCTAGTCATTAGGTCAGTTTTCATTCCAATCCCAATGAAAGGCAATGACAAAGAATATTCAAGCTGCTGCACAATTGCACTCATCTCACACGCTAGTAAAGTAATGCTCAAAATTCTCCAAGTTCACATGAACTGTGAACTTCCAAATGTTCAAGAGGGATTTTAAAAATGCAGAGATTCCTTTAAAAATTGCAAATAGAACTACCTTATGACCCAGCAATCCCACTTCTGGGCATACACACCGAGGAAACCAGAATTGAAAGAGACACATGTACCCCAATGTTCATCGCAGCACTGTTTATAATAGCCAGGACATGGAAACAACCTAGATGTCCATCAGCAGATGAATGGATAAGAAAGCTGTGGTACATATACACAATGGAGTATTACTCAGCCGTTAAAAAGAATTCATTTGAATCAGTCTGATGAGATGGATGAAACTGGAGCCGATTATACAGAGTGAAGAAAGCCAGGAAGAAAAACACCAATACAGTATACTAACACATATATATGGAATTTAGGAAGATGGCAATGACTACCCTGTATGCAAGACAGGAAAAAAAAGACACAGATGTGTATAACGGACTTTTGGACTCAGAGGGAGAGGAGAGGGTGGGATGATTTGGGAGAATGGCATGCTAGCATGTATACTATCATGTAAGAATTGAATCGCCAGTCTATGTCTGACGCAGGATACATCATGCTTGGGACAGGTGCATGGGGATGATCCAGAGAGATGTTATGGGGAGGGAGGTGGGAGGGGGTTCATGTATGGGAATGCATATAAGAATTAAAGATTTTAAAATTTAAAAAATAAAAAACTAAACAATTAAAAATAAATAAATAAATGAATAAAAAATGTCGAGAAACCAGAGATCAAATTGCCAACATCCAAGGATCATTGAAAAAGCAAGAGAGTTCCCGAAAACAAAACCATCTTTCTGCTTTATTGACTATGCCAAAGCCTTTGACTGTGTGGATCACAATAAATTGGGAAATATTCTGAAAGAGACGGGAATACCAGACCACCTGACCTGTCTCTTGAGAAACCTGTATGCAGGTCAGGAAGCAACAGTTAGAACAAGACATGGAACAACAGACTGGTTCCAAAAAGGAAAAGGAGTATGTCAAGGCTGTATATTGTCACCATGTTTATTTAACTTATATGAAGAGTACATCATGAAAAATGCTGGGATGGAAGATACGTGAGCTGGAATCAAGATTGCTGGGAGAAATATCAATAAACTTAGATATGCAGATGACATCACAACTATGGCAGAAAGTGAAGAGGAACAGGTATGTCGGGGAACTTCTTGAGTTGCAGCAAGGGTGTGAAGGACTCTTTCGAAGTTCCAGAGGTTAGGAGTGGTTTGCCTCGAGATGCCTCAGCGGAAATGGGCCTCATTGCGCCTGGAGGGGAGAATCTCCTGGATTTTTTCGAGCTGTGGCAGGTGCTCTCGAGTTACGACGGGGTCCACAGAGATCCGCTCTGGTGGACTCAGGAAAGGCCAGTCGCCAGGCGAGTTGCTAGGGGGCATCTAGGGGTCCTTCCCAGTCGATGCCGGAGCCTAAGACCTTGTGTGGAGTCGGGGCCGGAACCTGAGGATTCCTGTCCACAGCTGACATGTATCTTGGGGTAATTCTGGAGTCTCGAAAGGGGAGTCAGTCTTCGTCTTCATTGGGGGCATGCACGTGCGCTTACCTCCCAAGCTGTAGCAGAAGCGTCAAACTTCCTGTAGCGTGGTACAAGGGATCTGAGGCATTCCCTCGAGGCTTTCCCTCGAGGCTTTCACACGAAGCTTTCCCACAAGGCTGTCCCAAGAGCCTCCGCGGTGTGAGTCAATCATCGGCGTGAACGTCGAGGCAGTGCAGGGAACACAGGATCCTCTGGAATGGACTGAGACATCTGGGGGACTCTTGGAATGGTGGGACTACCCTGGAGTTCCTCTCGCCTTTCCTGTTGAAAGCGCCTCATCTGGAGATGCGATGGGAACACTGGGAATTCTCTCCCGACAAAGTAGGGAAAGGATCCCTAATCTCCAGCTATGAGGCGGAACCGGGGCTCCTCTGGATGTGGGCGGGAACCTCGTGCTTCCTCTCGAGTGGAGACGGGTATGTCGGGGAACTTCTTGAGTTGCAACAAGGGTGTGAAGGACCCTTTGGAAGTTCCAGAGGTTAGGTGTGATTAGCCTCGAAACGCCTCAGCGGAAATGGGCCTCATCTCGCCTGGAGGGGAGAACCTCCTGGATTTTCTCGACTTGTGGCACGTGCTCTCGAGTTACGACGGGGACGTCAGGGACCCGCTCTGGTGGCCTCAGGAAAGGCCAGTCACATTGCAAGGTTTTAGGGGGCCACTCGGGATTCCTCTCAGGTCGATGCCGGGGCCTAAGACCTTGTGTGGAGTCGAAGCCGGAACCTGAGGATTCCTCTCCAGTGCTGACATGGATCTTGGGGTACTTCTGGAGTCTGCCCAGAGAAGTCAGTCCTCGGCTCGAAGTGGGGGCATGCACGTGCGCTTTCCTCCCGCGCGGTAGCCGCAGTGTCAGGCTTCCCGTCACGTCAGTCAAGGAATTTGTGGCTTCCCTCAAGGCTTTCTCACGAGGCTTTCCCACAAGGCTGTCCCACGTGCCACAGTGCTGTGAGTAGATCCTCGGCCTGAAAGTCGAGGCAGAGCAGGGAAAACAGGTTCCTCTGGTATGGACTGAGACATCTGCGGGACTCTTGGAATGTTGGAAGGACCCTGGAGTTTCTCTTGCCTTTCCTGTGGAGGGAGCATCCTCCTGACATGCGACGGGAACGGCGGGAAGTCTTTCCCGACGAAGCAAGGAAAGGATCCCTCATCTCGAGCTACGAGGCTGAAACGGGGCTGCTCTGGATCTGGGAGGGACCCTCGTGCTTCCTCTCAAGTGGAGACGGGTATGTCGGGAAACTTCTTTAGTTGCAACAAGGGTGTGAAGGACCCTTTGGAAGTGCCAGAGATAAGGTGTGATTAGCCGTGAGACTCCTCCACGGAAATGGGCCTCCTCTCACCTGGAGGGGAGAACCTCCTGGATTTTCTCGAGTTGCAGCAGGTGCTCTCGACTTACGACGGGCACCTACGGGACCCGCTCTGGTGGCCTCAGAAAAGGCCAGTCCCCATGCGAGTTGCTAGGGTGACTCTCGGGATTCCTCTCCCATCGATGCTGGGGCTTAAGTCCTTGTGTAGAGTCGGGGCCAGAACCTGAGGATTCCTCTCCAGTGCTGACATGGATCTTGGAGTAATTCTGGAGTCTCCACAGGGCAGTCAGTCCTGGGCTCGAGTGGGGGCATGCACGAGCGCTTTCCTCCCGAGCTGTAGCAGCAGTGTCTCACTTCCCGGCGCGTGGATCAAGGGATCGGTGGCTTTCCCTCGAGACTTTCCCACAGGGCTGTCCCTCGTGAAACCGTGGTGTGAGTCGATCCTCGGCTTGAAAGTCGAGGCAGTACAGGGAAAACAGTTTCCTCTAGAATGGACTGAGACATCTGGGGGACTCTAGGAATGGTGGCACGACCCTGGAGTTCCTCTCACCTTTCTGTAGAGAGCGCCTCCTCTTGAGATTCGTCGGGAACACCGGGAATTCTTTCCCGACCAAGTAGGGAAAGTATCCGTCATCTCGAGCTCCATGCGGAAACGGAGCTCCTCTGGATGTTTGATGACCCTCGTGCTTCCTCTCGAGTGGAGACGGGTATGTCGGGGAACTTCTTGTGTTTCAGCTAGGGTGTGAAGGACCCTTTGGAAGTTCCAGAGCTTAAGTGTGATTAGCCTCGAGACGCCTCAGCGGAAATGGGCCTCATCTCGCCTGGAGGGCAGAACCTCCTGAATTTTCTCGAGTTGTGGCAGGTGCTCTCAACTTACGACGGGGACCTCAGGGACCCGCTCTCGTGGCCTCAGGAAAGTCCAGTCCCCATGGGAGTTGCTAGGGGGCCTCTCGGGATTCCTCTCCCGTCGATGCCGGGGTCTAAGACCTTGTGTGGAGTCCGGGCCTGAACCTGAGGATTCCTCTCCAGTGCTGACAAGGAACTTCGGGTTCTACTGGAGTCTCCACAGGGGAGTCAGTCCTCGGCTCGAGATGGGGCATGCACAATCGCTTTCCTCCCGAGCTGTAGCAGCAGTGTCATGCTTCCTGTCACGTGAATCACGTTATCTGTGGCTTTCCCTCGAGGCTTTCCCACGAATTTGTTTTCCCTACACTGCCTCGAGTTTGACGCAGAGGATCTACTCCCACCACAATGGCACGAGGAACAGCCCTGTGGGAAAGCATCTTGGGAAAGCCTCGTGGGAAAGCCTCGAGAAAAAGCCACAGATCCCTTGATCCACGGGACGGGAAGCATGACACTGCTGTTACAGCTCGGGAGGAAAGCACACGTGAATAGCCCCCACTAAAGAAGAGGACTGATTCCCTTGGGGAGACTCCAGAAGTACCCCAGGATCCATGTCAGCACTGGAGAAGAATCCTCAGGTTCAGGCCCGGACTCCACACAAGGTTTTAGGCCCCGGCATCGACGGGAGAGTAAACCCGAGAGGCCCCCTAGCAACTCGCATCCACGGGACGGGAAGCATGAGCACGAGGGTCCCGCCCACATCCAAAGGAGCCCCGTTTCCACCACTTAGCTCGAGATGACGGATCGTTTCCCTGCTTGGTCTGTAAAGAATTTCCAGCGTTCCCAGCGCATCTCAAGATGAGACGCTCTCTACAGGAAAGGCGAGAGGAACTCCACGGTCCCAACATTCCAAGAGTCCCCCAGATGTCTCAGTCCATTCCAGGGAAACCTGTATTAACTGCACTGCCTCGACTTTCACGCCGAGGATCGACACACTCCACGGTGGCACGTGGGATAGCCCTGTGGGAAAGCCTCGTGGGAAAGCCTCGAGGGAAAGCCACAGATCCCTTGATCCACGCGAAGGGAAGCGTGACACTGCTGCTACAGCTCGGGAGGAAAGCACGTGCATGCCCCCACTCGAGACGAGGGCTGACTCCCCTGGGGAGACTCCAGAAGTACTCCAAGATCCATGTAGCACTGGAGAGGAATCCTCAGGTTCCTGTACAGACTCCACACAAGGTCTTAGGACCCGGCATCGACGGGAGAGGTATCCCGAGAGGCCCCCGAGCAACTCGCATGGGGACTGGCCTTTCCTGAGGCCACCAGAGCGGGTCCCTGAGGTCCCCGTCGTAAGTCGATAGCACCTGCCGCAACTCGAGAAAATCCAGGAGGTTCTCCCCTCCAGGCGAGATGAGGCCCATTTCCGCTGAGGCGTCTCGAGGCTAATCACACCTAACCTCTGGAACTTCCAAAGGGTCCTTCCCACCCCTGCTGCACCTCAAGAAGTTCCCCGACATACTCGTCTCCACTCGAGAGGAAGCACGAGAGTCCCGCCCACATCCAGAGGAGCCCCGTTTCTGCCTCATAGTTCGGAGGAGGGATCCTTTTTCTGCGTGGTCGGGAAAGAATTCCCGGTTCCCGTCGCATCTCAAGAGGAGGCGCTCTCCACAGGAAAGGCGAGAGGAATCCAGGTCGTGCCACCATTCCCAGAGTGCCCAGATGTCTCAGTCCATTCCATGTTTTCCCTGCACTGCCTCGACTTTCAAGCCGAGATCGACTCACACCACGGTGGCACGTGGGACAGCCCTGTGGGAAAGCCTCGTGGGAAAGCCTCGTGGAAAGCCACTGATCCCTTGATCCTCGCGAAGGGAAGCATGACACTGCTGCTACAGCTCGGAGGAAAGCACGTGCATGCCCCCACTCGAGACGAGGACTGACTCCCCTGGGGAGACTCCAGAAGTACCCCAAGATCCATGTCAGCACTGGAGAGGAATCCTCAGGTTCTGGCACCGACTCCACACAAGGTCTTAGTCCCGGCATCGACGGGAGAGAAATCCCGAGAGGCCCCCTGAGCAACTCGAATGGGGACTGGCATTTCCTGAGGCCACCAGAGCGGGTCCCTGAGGTCCCCGTCGTAAGTCGAGAGCACCTGCCGCACTCGAGAAAATCCAGGAGGTTCTCCCCTCCAGCGAGATGAGGCCATTTCCGCTGAGGCGTCTCGAGGCTAATCACACCTAACCTCTGGAACTTCAAACGGTCCTTGCACCAACTCAACAAGTTCCCCGACATACCCGTCTCGCTCCTCTTGAATGGGCTCGGGTCACCCTCGTGCTTCCTCTTCGGTGTG
>NW_017192033.1:0-10493 GCF_001704415.2 Capra hircus
CAATCTCAAGAGGAGGCCTCTCCACAGGAAAGGTGAGAGGAACTCCAGGGTCCTGCCACATTCCCAGAGTCCCCAGATGTCTCAGTCCATTCCAGGGAAACCTGTTTTCCCTGCACTGCCTCGACTTTCAAGCCGAGGATCGACTCACACGACGGTGGCACGTGGGACAGCCCTGTGGGAAAGCCTCGTGGGAAAGCCTCGTGGGAAAGCCTCGAGGGAAAGCCACAGATCCCTTGATCCACACGAAGGGAACGTGACACTGCTGCTACAGCTCGGAGGAAAGCGCACATCCATGCCACACTCGAGAGGACTGACTCCCAATGGGGAGACTCCAGAAGTACCCAAGATCCATGTCAACATTGGAGAGGAATCCTCAGGTTCGGCACCGAATCCACACAAGGTTTTAGACGCCGCATCGACGGGAGTGGAATCCCGAGAGGCCCCCGTGAGGCCCCCGAGCAACTCGCATGGGGACTTGCCTTTCCTGAGGCCACCAGAGCGGCTCCCTGAGGTTCCCGACGTTAGTCGAGAGCACGTGCCGCAACTCAAGAAAATCCAGGAGGTTCTCCCCTCCAGGCGAGATGAGGCCCATTTCCGCAGAGGCGTCTCGAGGCTAATCACATCTCATATCTGGAACTTCCAAAGGGTCCTTCACACCCTTGCTGCAACTCAAGAAGTTCCCCGACATACCCGTCTCCACTCGAGAAGAAGCACGAGAGTTCCACCCACATCTAGAGGAGCCCCGTTTCCGCCTCCTAGCTTGAGAGAGGGATCCTTTCCCTGCGTGGTCGGGAAAGAATTCCCGGCGTTCCCTTCGCATCTCAAGAGGAGGCACTCTCCACAGGAAAGGCGAGAGGAACTCCAGGGTAGTGCCACCATTCCCAGAGACAACCAGATGTCTCCGAACATTCCAGGGAAACTTATTTTCCCTGCACTGCCTCGACTTTCAAGCCGAGGATCGACTCACACCACGGTTGCATGTGGGACAGCCCTGTGGGAAAGCCTCGTGGGAAAGCCTCCTGTGATAGCTTCCTTGGAAAGCCCCTGATCCCTTGATTTACGCGAAGGGAAGCGCGACACTGCTGCTAACGCTCAGGAGGAAAGCGCACGTGCATGCCCCCATTCAAGACGAGGACTGACTCCCCTGGGGAGACTCCAGAAGTACCCCAAGATCCATGTCAGCACTGGAGAGGAATCCTCAGGTTCCGACACTGACTCCACACAAGGTCTTAGGCCCCAGCATCGACGGGAGAGGAATCCCGAGAGGCCCCGAGCAACTCGCATGGGAACTGGCCTTTACTGAGGCCTCCAGAGCGGGTCCCAGGGGTCCCGTCGTAAGTCGAGAGCACCTGCCGCAACTCGAGAAAATCCAAGAGGTTCTCCCCTCCAGGCGAGATGAGGCCCATTTCCGCTGAGGCGTCTCGAGGCTATTCACACCTAACCTCTGGAACTTCCAAAGGGTCCTTCACACCCTTGCTGCAACTCAAGAGGTTCCCGACATATCCGTCTCCACTCGAGAGGAAGCACGAGAATCCCGCTCACATCCAGAGGAACCCCGTTTCCGCCTCCTTGCTCGAGAGGAGGGATCCTTTCGTGGTCGGGGAAGAATTCCCGGCATTCCCGTCGCATCTCAAGAGGAGGCACTCTCCACAGGAAAGGCAAGAAGAACTCCAGGGTCGTGCCACCATTCCCAGAGTCCCGCAGATGTCTCAGTCCATTCCAGGGAAACCTGTTTTCCCTCCACTGCCTCGACATCAAGCCGAGGATCGAGTCACACCACGGTGGCACGTGGGACAGCCCTGTGGAAAAGCCTCGTGGGAAAGCCTCCTGGGAAAGCCTCGAGGGAAAGCCACAGATCCCTTGAGCCACGCGAAGGGAAGCGTGACACTGCTGCTACAGCTCGAGAGTAAAGCGCACGTGCATGCCCCACTCGAGACGAGGACTGACTCCCCTGGGGAGACTCCAGAAGTACCCAAGATCCATGTCAGCACTGGAGAGGAATCCTCAGGTTCCAGCACCGACTCCACACAAGGTCTTAGACCCCGGCATCGATGGAAGAGGAATCCCGAGAGGCCCCCGAGCAACTCGCATGGGGAATGGTCTTTCCTGAGGCCACCAGAGCAGGTCCTGAGGTCCCCGTCATAATTGGAGAGCACCTGCCACAACTCGAGAAAATCCAGGAGGTTCTTCCTTCCAGGCGAAATGAGGCCCATTTCCGCTGAGGCGTCTCGAGGCTAATCACACCTAAACTCTGGAACTTCCAAAGAGTCCTTCACACCCTTGCTGCAAATCAAGAAGTTCCCCGACATTCCCGTCTCCACTCGAGAGGAAGCTCGAGAGTCCCGCCCACATCCAGAGGAGCCCCGTTTCCGCCTCCTAGCTCGAGACGGGGAATCCTTTCAGTGTGTGGTCGGGAAAGAATTCCCGGGTGTTCCCGTCGCCTCTCAAGAACAGGCGCTCTCCACAGGAAAGGCCAGAGGAACTCCAGGGTCGTGCCACCATTCCCAGAGTCCTCCAGATGTCTCAGTCCATGCCAGGGACACCTGTTTTCCCTGCACTGCCTCGACATTCATGCAGATGATCGACCCACAAACGGTGGCACTTGGGACAGCCCTGTGGGAAAGCCTGTTTGGAAAACTTGGTGGGAATGCCCAGAGGGAAAGCCACAGATCCCTTGATCGTCGGGCCGGGAAGACTGACACTGGTTCTAGAGCTCGGGAGGAAAGCGCACGTGCATGCCCCCACTCGAGATGAGGACTGAATCGCCTGGGGAGACTCCAGAAGTACCCCAGGATCCATGTCAGGCCTGGAGAGAAATCCTCACGTTCCGGCCCAACTCCAGACAAGGTCTTAGGTTCCGGCATCTACGGTAGAGGAATCCAGGGAGGTCCCCTAGCAACTCGCATGGGGACCTGCCTTTCCTGAGGCCACCAGAGCGGGTCCCTGAGGTCCCCGTCGTAAGTCGAGAGCACCTGCCGCAAGTCGAGAAAATCCTGGAGGTTCTCCCCTCCAGGCGAACAGAGGCGAATTATTGCTGAAGCATCTCGAGGCCAATCACACCTACCCCCTGAACCGTCCAAAGGTTCCTTCACACCCTTGCTGCAACTCAAGAAGTTCCCCGATATACCCGTATGCACTCGAGAGGAAGCAGAAGGGTCCCGCCCACATCCAAAGGAGCCCGTTTCCGCCTCTTTGCTCGAGATGAGGGATCCTTTCCCTACTTGGTCGAAAAAGAATTCCCGAGGTTCCCGTCGCATCTCAAGAGGAGGCCCTCTCCACAGGAAAGGGATAGGTACTCCAGGTCAGGCCACCATTCCAAGAGTCCCCAGATGTCTCAGTCCATTTCAGAGGAACCTGTTTTCCCCAAACTGCCTCGACTTTCACGCCGAAGATCGACTCAAACCACAGTGGCACGTGGGACAGCCCTGTGGTAAAGCCTCGTAGGAAAGCCTCGTGGGAAAGCCTTGAGGGAAAGCCTCGAGGGAAAGCCACAGATCCCTTGATCCACGCGATGGGAAGCGTGACACTGCTTCCACAGCTCAGGAGGAAAGCGCACGTGCATGCCCCCACTCGAGACGAGGACTGACTCCCCTGGGGAGACTCCAGAAGTACCCCAAGATCCATGTCAGCACTGGAGAATAATTCTCAGTTTACGGCCCCGACTTCACAAAAGGTCTTAGGCCCCAGCATTGAAGGGAGAGGAATCCTGAGAGGCCAATAAGCAACTCGCACGGAGAGTGGCCTTTCCTGAGGCCACCAGATAGGGTCCCTGTGGTCCCCGTCGTAAATCGAGAGCACCTACCGCAACTCGAGAAAATCCTGGAGATTCTCCCCTCCAGGCTAGATGAGGCCCATTTCCGCTGAGGCGACTCGAGGCTAATCACATCTAACCTTTGGAACTTCCATAGGGTCCTTCACACCCTTGCTGCAACTCAAGAAGTTCCCGACATACCCTTGTCCACTCGAGAGGAAGCGCGAGCGTCCCTTGCACATCCAGAGAAGGCCCTTTTCCTCCTTGTAGCTCGAGATGAGGGATCCTTTCCCTGCGTGGTCGGGAAAGAATTCCTGGCATTCCCGTCGCATCCAAGAGGAACGCTCTCCACAGGAAAGGCGAGAGGAACTCCAGGGTCGTGCCACCATTCCAAGAGTCCCCAGAGGACTGAGTCCATTCCAAAGGAAACTCTTTTACCTGCACTGCCTTGACTGTCACGTCGAGGATCGACTCACACCACGGTGGCACGTGGACAGCCCTGTGTGTTAGCCTCGTGGGAAAGCCTCATGGGAAATCCTACAGGGAAAGCCACACATCCCTTGATCCACCCGTCGGGTAGCATGACACTGCTGCCACCGTTAGGGAGGAAAGCCCACGTGCATTTCCCCACTCGAGACGAGGACTGACTCCCCTAGGGAGAGTCCAGAAGTACCCCAAAAATCACGTCAGCACTGGAGAGGAATCCTCAGTTTCCGGTCCCAACTCAACACAAGGTCTTTGACTCGGGAAATGCAAGCAGTTAAAAGATCTCTCCTTTGGAGCCTCGAGGGGGGATCGGGGCTTCTCTGGATGTGGGCGGGACCCTCGTGCTTCCTTTGAGTGTAGACGGGTATGTCGGGAAAGCTCTTGAGTTGCAGCAAGTGTGTGAAGGAACCATTGGAAGTTCCAGAGGTTAGGTGTGCTTAGCCTCTAGATGCGTCAGTGGAAATAGGCCTCATTTTGCCTGTAGGGAGAACCTCCTGGATTTTCTCGAGTTACGGCAGGTGCTCTCGAATTACGACGGGGACCTCAGGGAACCTGTCTCGTGGCCTCAGGAAAGGCCAGTCCCCATGCAAGTTGCCAGGGGGACTCTCGGGATTCCTCTTGGGTCGATGCCGGGGCCTAAGACCTTGTGTGGAGTCGAGGCCGGATCCTGAGGATTCCTCTCCAGTGCTGACATGGTTCTTGGGGTACTTCTGGAGTCTCCCCAGGGAAGTCAGTCCTCGTCTCGAGTGTGGGCATGCACGTGCGCTTTCCTCCCGAGCTGTAGCAGCAGTGTCACGCTTCCTAACGCGTGGTCAAGGGATCTGTAGCTTTCACTCAAGTCTTTCCTTCAAGGCTTTCCCAAGAGTCTTTCCCACAGGGCTGTCCCACCTGCCACCATGGTGTGAGTCGATCCTCGGCTTGAAAGTCGAGGCAGTGCAGGGAAAACAGGTTCCTCTGGAATGGACTGTGACATCTGGGGGACTCTTGAATGGTGGTACGACCCTGGAGTTCCGCTCGCCTTTCCTGTGGAGAGCGCCTCCTCTTGAGTGTGGCACCAAAAAAGGATCCGTCATCTCGAGGTCCGAGGCAGAAACGGGGCTCCTCTGGATGTGGGCGGGACCCTCGTGCTTCCTCTGGAGTGGAGACGGTATGTCGGGGAACTTCTTGAGTTTCAGCAAGGTTGTGAAGGAACCTTTGGAATTTCCAGAGTTTAGGTGTGATTAGCCTCGAGTGCCTCAGCGGAAATTGGCCTCATCTTGCCTGGAGGGGAGAACCTCCTGGATTTTCTCGAATTGTGGCAGGTGTTCTCAACGTACGCTGGGACCTCAGGGACCCGCTCTGGTGGCGTCAGGAAAGGCCAGTTCCCATCCGAGTGGCTACGGGCCTCTCAGGATTCCTCTCCCCGTCGATGGTGGGGCCTAAGACCTTGTGTGAAGTCGGCCGGTACCTGAGGATTCCTCTCCCGTGGTGACATGGTTCTTGGGTACTTCTTGAGTCTCCCAGGGGTGTCAGTCCTCTTCTCAGCGGGATCATGCAAGAACGCTTACCTCCTGAGCTGCAGTAGCAGTGTCACGCTGCCCGTCGCGTGATCAAGAGATCTATGTCTTTCCCTCGAGGTATTTCTCATGGGGCTTTCCCTCGAGGCTTTCCCACGAGGCTTTCCCACATCGCTGTCCCACGTGCCACCATGGTGCCAGTCGATCCTCGGCGTGAAAATCAAGGCAGTGCAGGGAAAACAGGTTCCTCTGGAATGGACTGAGACATCTGGGGGACTCTTGGAATTGTGGCACGACCCTGGAGTTCCTCTCGCCTTTCCTGTGGAGAGCGCCTCTTCTTGAGATGCGGTGGGAACGCCGGGAATACTTTCCCGACCAAGCAGGGAAAGTCCCGTGGTCCAGCCCGGTGGATCCAGCGTGATTCGAAGGTGGGGACGTAGTCGTCGTCTTTGGAAATATACATATTTAATCCCAGATATAAAAGAGATTAGAAATGGATTGTGTAGTAGGAAGATTATTGGAGAAAAAGAGGCTGAATAACTTGGATTACGTGGAATAGCATCCATCCTCCAGTAGAGAATTCAGCCAGAAAAACGGGAGCAAAAAAGAAGCGACATGGGGGAATCAGTCTTTCCGGAAACTGATCTGATTTCTTTATTTTTGGTTTTGCTTGTATACCTTTGTTACACATAGGGATGAATACAGAGTCACGCAGGAGTCGGCATCCTGACCTTTATCAAAATCAGGTGCTTCACATAAATGTATAAAAAAAAGGTCTTAGGGATCTTACATCATCTTCTGGCCATGAATGAGACCTGCTGACATTTTATGATCCTTTCTTTCTGATAACCAAATAAACTTATTTCTTCCAAGGGTGTTTTTTCTTAAACCAGGCACCACCCTCCAAATAAAGTTACATTCCTATAGGGTGAGGGTGTAGTGAGTTACAATCAAGAAAGGAATTTATTTAACCCAAGGTTAACATGATTAGTCTTAAAGGTGAATTCTATTTCTCCTATATGCTTAAAGGTTAATACTTATTTCTCCTATATACTAGTTATATTCATTATAAGGGTAGGGAACATGGAGATTTATCAGCAAACATCAGCCTAACAATGAAAATCCTTTCATCAATTCTCCCCTTAAGATCTATTTAGTCTTAAGATATGATAAAGTTACATTCTTACATAGAAAGGACACAGTGATATATAACAAAGTACAGTGATCTATTACAAAAGTGAAAATCCATTAACTCAAAAAGTCTAGTATTGCTAACATCAAAAACTGCTATATTTCCTTTGCTATATTCCAAATACATTGATTAATATATTCCCAAGTGCCTAAGGATATGGAGGCCTGGTGGCAATCATTGACTCAACAAGAAGAAAAAGTCCTATGCTAATTAAGACTCTCAAAATACTCCAAAACTCTCTGTGCTGTTTACAGTTGAGAGGCAGTAAACAATCTTGTGCCTAGTGGCAGCAGTATGGATAATCCTGTCACACAAGCTGGTCTGTCAGCAGAGAGGTTTGACCTAAAAATATCCTTGTCCCACCCAGAGCAGGGAATTAGCAGCAATTTTTGACACAACAAATGAAGAACCCTTCACCAATATAATTCCTAACCAACTATACTAATAATTTCTAACTCCCCAAAATAATTTGCCTTTAGTAAGTCTAAAACATCTCATGCCTCTCAGGTTGGGAGGCTGTAAACAATCACATGTGGCCGGACAAACCTATAAAGGTGGGCTAGATAACCTTCAGAGGAGTCGGCAAGCTGAAACACTCTTGTCATGCCCAAGAATATTTATTGCCTTGAAGCTGCACGTTTACTTCTTCTCCCGAGAGAAACAGTTATGGGGGAGAGCCCCCGTAAAGTCAGAAGTGTAGGTGAGAGCATAAAACAGACTCTGGTTTTGGGGTTCGATGCTCGGAACAGGGGTTACCTGAGGCTTGATCACGCCTTTGCGCATGCCAAGCCTCCTTCCTCATGACCTTTGCCATAGGCGGAATTCCTCACGCTGGTCCCCGGAAGGAAAGGATCCCTCATCTCGAGCGACGAGGCGGAAACGCGCCTCCTGTGGATGTAGGGGGACCATCTTGCTTATTCTCGAGTGGAGACGGGTATGTCGGGGAACTTCTTGAGTTGCAGCAAGGGTGTAAAGTACCTTTTGGAAGTTCCAGAGGTTAGGTGTGATTAGCCTCGAGACACCTCAGTGGAAATGGGCCTCATCTCGCCTGGAGGGGAGAACCTCCTGGATTTTCTCGAGTTGCGGCAGGTGCTCTCGACTTACGACGGGGACCTCAGGGGCCAGCTCTGGTGGCCTCAGGAAAGGCCAGTCCCCATTCAAGTTTCTAGGGGCCTCTCAGGATTCCTCTCCTGTCGATGCCGGGCCTAAGACCTTGTGTGAAGTCGGGGCTGGAACCTGAAGATTCCTCTCCAGTGCTGACATGGATCTTGTGGTACTTCTGGAGTCTCCCCAGGGGAGTCAGTCCTCGTCTCGAGTGGGGCATGCACGTGCGCTTTCCTCCTGAGCGGTAGCAGCAGTGTCACGCTTCCCGTCGCGTGGATCAAGGGATCTGTGGCTTTCCCTCTAGGCTTTCCCATGAGGCTTTCCCACAGGGCTGTCCACATGCCACCTTGGTGTGAGACGATCCTCGGCGTGAAAGTCATGGCAGTGCAGGGAAAACAGGTTCCTCTGGAATGGACTGAGACATCTGGGGAACTCTTGGAATGGTGGCACGACCCTGGAGTTCCTCTGGCCTTTCCTGTGGAGAGCACTTCTCTTGAGATGCGACGGGAACGCCAGGAATTCTTTCCCGACCACGCAGGGAAAGGATCCCTCCTCTCTAGATACGAGGCGGAAACGGGGCTCCTCTGGATGTGGGTGGGACCCTCGTGCTTCATCTCGAGTGGAGACGGGTATGTCGGTGATCTTCTTGACTTGCCGCAGGGGTGTCAAAGACCTTTGGAAGTTCCAGAGGTTAGGTGTGATTAGCCTCGAGATGCCTCAGGGGAAATGGGCCTCATCTCGCCTGGAGGGGAGAACCTCCTGGATTATCTTGAGTTGGAGCAGGTGCTCTCGTCTTAGCATGGGGACCTCAGGGACCCGCTCCTGTGGCCTCAGAAAAGGCCAGTGCCCATGGGAGTTGCTAGGGGCCTCTCAGGATTCCTCTCACGTCGATGCCGGGGCCTAAGACCTTGTGTGGAGAGCCGAGCGGAGGCGGCGCGGAGCGTTTCGGTTCTCAGTGCCTGGGGCACCGGTGTGGGTGTGAGGCTGCGGCGGAGCCTCTACACTGAAGGTGCGAGAGGTTGGCAGCTTCGATTGAAGCACATCGAGCGGCGACAGCAGTGAAAGTCATGAGCGACAGCGGCGAGGAGAACTACGGCGAGGGGAATCCCGTTCTGCTTCCAGAAGCGGAAGTGCTCATGGATCTGGGAAATCTGCAAGTCATACCCCTGCAAGGTCTCGCTCCAAGGAAGATTCCAGGCGTTCCAGATCAAAGTCCAGGTCCAGATCGGAATCTAGGTCTAGATCCAGAAGAAGTTCTCGGAGGCATTATACAAGGTCACGATCTCGGTCCCGGTCCCATAGAAGATCTCGTAGCAGATCTTACAGCAGAGATTATCGAAGACGGCATAGCCACAGTCATTCTCCCATGTCTACTCGCTGGCGTCATGTTGGGAATCGGGCAAATCCTGATCCTAACTGTTGTCTTGGAGTATTTGGATTGAGCTTGTATACTACAGAAAGAGATCTAAGAGAAATGTTCTCTAAATATGGCCCAATTGCTGATGTATCTATTGTATATGACCAGCAGTCTAGACGTTCAAGAGGATTTGCCTTTGTATACTTTGAAAATGTAGATGATGCCAAGGAAGCAAAAGAGCGTGCCAATGGAATGGAGCTTGATGGATGTAGGATCAGAGTTGACTTCTCCATAACGAAAAGACCACATACTCCAACAGCAGGAATTTACATGGGGAGACCTACCTATGGCAGCTCACGCCGTCGAGATTACTATGACAGAGGATATGATCGAGGCTATGATGATCGGGACTATTACAGCAGATCGTACAGAGAGGAGGAGGAGGAGGAGGAGGAGGATGGAGAGCTGCTCAAGACAGGGATCAGAAATACAGAAGACGGTCACCTTCTCCCTACTATAGTCGTGGAGGATACAGATCACGTTCCAGATCTCGATCATACTCACCTCATCGCTATTAAAGCATGAAGATGAAGACTTTCTGAAACCTGCCCTAGAGTTGGGATATTGTTTGTGGACAATATTTTTTATTGTCTCCTGTTTAAAAAGTGAACAGTGCCTGGTGAAGTTAGGTGACTTTTACACCTTTTATGATGACTACTTTTGGTGGAGTTGAAATGCTGTTTTCATTCTGCATTTGTGTAGTTCGGTGCTTTGTTCAAAGTTAAGTGTTTTCAGAAAAGTATGTTTTACATGTATTTTTTACAGTCTAAAATTTTGACTGCTGAGAAGTTTCTATTGTACAGAACTTCATTTAAATGGTTTTTCTACTGAATACAGGGTATTCTGAAGATTGAAGCCTGTGTGTAAAATGCTACCAAATGGCAAAAAGCAACAATAACGTTTGGTTTTTACTTTTCTTTCTAACATATCAATGCTTAGGAGAACTGTTCTGATTAGATTGTCAGTAGTAAATTAAAGAAAAAAAATGCCCGTTTTCCTCGAGTCCATGAAACATACCATACTTAATATACCTGCAGTAAGTGATAA
>NW_017192034.1:0-10493 GCF_001704415.2 Capra hircus
CGGGTTCCTCTCCCGACGATGCCAGGGCCTAAGACCTTGTGTGGAGTGGGTGCCGGAACCTGAAGGATTCCTTTGCAGTGCTGACAAGGATCTTGGGTACTTCTCCAGTCTCTCCCACGGGAGTCAGTCCATCATCTCGAGTGGGGGCATGCACGTGCGCTTTCCTCCCGAGCTGTAGCAGCAGTGTCACGCTTCCCTTCGCGAGGATCAAGGTATCTGCGCCTTTCCCACGAGTCTTTTCCACGAGGCTTTCCACGAGACTTTTCCAAAAGGCTGTCCCACGTGCCACCCGTGTTGTGTGTCGATCCTAGGCTAGAAAGTTGAGGCAGTGCAGGAGAAACAGGTTTCCATGGAATGGACTGAGACATCTGGGGGCCTCTGGGAATGGGTGCACGAATCTGGAGTTCCTCTCGCCTTTCCTGTGGAGAGCGCCTCCTCTTGAGATGAGACGGGAACTCCGGGAATACTTGACCGACCACTCAGTGAAAGGATCCCTCCTCTCGAGCTAGGAGGCAGTAACGGGGCTCCTCTGGATGTGGGCGGGACTCTCGGCTTCCTCTCGAGTGAGACGGGTATGTGGGGGAGCTTCTTGAGTTGCAGCAAGGGCGTGAAGGACCCTTTGTAAGTTCCATAGGTTAGGTGTGATTAGCCTCGAGATGCCTCAGCGGTAATGGGCCTCATCTCGCCTGGAGGGTAGAACCTCCTGGATTTTCTCGAGTTGCGGGCAGGTGCCCTCGACTTACGACGGGGACCTCAGGGACCCCGCTCTGGTGCCCTCAGGAAAGGCCAGGCCCCATGCGAGTTGCTCGGGGCCTCTCGGATTCCTCTCCCGTCTATGCCGGGGCCTAAGACCTTGTGTGGAGTCGGTGCAGAACCTGAGGATTCCTCTCCGGTGCTGACATGGATCTTGGGGTACTTCTGAGGTCTCCCCGGGGGAGTCAGTCCTCGCTCGAGGGAGGCATGCACGTGGGCTTTCCTCCCGAGCTGTAGCAGCAATGTCACGCTTTCCTTCACGTGGATCAAGGGATCTGTGGCTTTCCCTCGAGGCTTTCACACGAGGCTTTCCCAAGAAGCTTTCCCACAGGGCTGTCCCACGTGCCACCGTGGTGTGAGTCGATCCTCGGCTAGAAAGTCGAGGCAGTGCAGGGAAACAGGTTTCCCTGGAATGGACTGAGACATCTGGGGGACTCTGCGAATGGTGGCACGACACTGGAGTTCCTCTCGCTTTCCTGTGGAGAGCGCCTCCTCTTGAATTGCGACGGGAACTCGGTGAATTCTTTCCAGACAACGCACGGAAAGGATCCCACCTCTGGAGCTAAGAGGCAGAAATGGGGCTCCTCTGGATGTGGGTGGGACTCTCGTGCTTCCTCTCGAGTGCAGACGGATATGTCGGAGAACTTCTTGAGTTGCAGCAAGGGTGTGAAGGACCTTTTGGAAGTTCCAGAGGTTAGGTGTGATTAGCCTCAAGACGCCTCAGCCGGAAATGGGCCTCATCTTGCCTGGAGGGGAGAACCTCCTGGATTTTCTCGAGTTGCGGCAGGTGCTCTCGACTTATGATGGGGACCTCAGGGACCCGCTCTGGTGGACTCAGTAAAGGCCAGTCCACATGCGCGTTGCTCAGGGGCCTCTCGGATTCCTCTCCCGTCGATGCCGGGGCCTACGACCTTGTGTGAATTCGGTGCCGGAACTTGAGGATTCCTCTCCAGTGCTGAAATGGATCTTGGGGTACTTCTGGAGTCTCCACAAGGGGAGTCAGTCGTAGTCTCGAGTGGGGGGCATGCACGTGCGATTTCTCCAGAGCTGTAGCAGCAGTGTCACGCTTTCCTTTCGCGTGGATCAAGGGATCTATGGCTTTCCCTAAGAGACTTTCCCACGAGGCTTTCCCACGGGCTTTCCCAACGAGGCTTTCCACAGGGCTGTCCACGTGCCACCGTGGTGTGAGTCGATCCTCGGCTAGAAAGTCAAGGCAGTGCAGGGAAAACAGGTTTTCCTGGAATGGACTGAGACATCTGGGGGACTCTGCGAATGGTGGCACGACCTTGAGTTCCTCTCGCCTTTCCTGTGGGAGAGCGCCTCATCTTGAGATGCGACTGGGAACGCCGGGAATTCATTACCAACCACACAGGGAAAGGATCCCTCCTCTCGAGCTAAGAGGCGGACACGGGGGCTCCTCTGGATGTGGGCGGACTCTTCGTGCTTCCTCTCGAGTGGAGACGGTTATGTCGGGAATTCTTGAGTTGCAGCAAGGGTGTGAAGGACCCTTTGGAAGTTCCAGAGTTAGGTGTGATTAGCCTCGAGACGCCTCAGCGGAAATGGGCCTCATCTCGCCTGGAGGGAGAAACCTCCTGTATTTTCTCGAGTTGCGGCAGGTGCTCTCGACTTACGACAGGGGACCTCAGGACCGCTCTGGTGGCCTCAGGAAAGGCCCAGTCCGCCATGCGAGTTGCTCGGGGCCGTCTCAGGGATTCCTCTCCGTCGATGCCGGGCCTAAGATCTTGTGTGGAGTTGGTGTCGGAAACTGAGGAATTCCTCCTGCCAGTGCTGACATGGCATCTTGGGGTACTTCTGAAGTCTCCCCAGGGGAGTGAGTCCTCGTCTCTAGTCGGGGGCTATGCACGTGCGCTTTCCTCCTGAGCTGTAGCAGCAGTGTCACGCTTCCCTTCGCGTGGATCAAGGGATCTGTGGCTTTCCCTCGAGGCTTTCCCAGACGAGGCTTTCCGACGAGGCTTTCCCACAGGGCTGTCCCACGTGCCACCGTGGTGTGAGTCGATCCTCGGCTTGAAAGTCGACGCAGCGCTGGGAAAACAGGTTTCCCTGGAATGGACTGAGACATCTGGAGGACTCTGGGATTGGTGGCACGACCCTGGAGTTCCTCTCGCCTTTCCTGTGGAGAGCGCCTCCTCTTGAGATGCGACGGGAAATGCCGGGAATTCTTTCCCGACCACGCAGGGAAAGGATCCCTCCTCTCGAAGCTAGGAGGCGGAAACGGGGCTCCTCTGGATGTGGCGGGACTCTCGTGCTTCCTCTCGAGTGGAGACGGTTATGTCGGGGAACTTCTTGAGTTGCAGCAAGGGTGTGAAGGACCCTTTGTAAGTTCCAGAGGTTAGGTGTGATTTAGCCTCGAGACACCTCAGCGAAAATGGGCCTCATCTCACCTGGATGGGAGAACCTCGTGGATTTTCCTAGAGTTGCGGCAGGTGCTCTCGAATTACGACGGGGACCTCAGGGACCCGCTCTGGTGGCCTCAGGAAAGGCCAGTCCCCATGCGAGATGCTCGGGGACCTCTCGGGATTCCTCTCCCGTCGATGCAGGGGCCTAAGATATTGTGTGGAGTGGGTGCCGGGAACCTGAGGATTCCTCTCCAGTGCTTATGTGGATCTTGGGGTACTTCTGGTGTCTCCCCAGGGGAGTCAGTCCTCGTCTCGAGTGGGGACACGCACGTGCGCTTTCCTCCCGAGCTGTAGCAGCAGTGTCATGATTCCCTTCGCGTGGATCCAAGGATCAGGGGCTTTCCTCGAGGCTTTCCCACGAGGCTTTCCCACGAGGCTTTCCCACAGGGCTGTCCCACGTGCCACCGTGGTGTGAGTCGATCCTCGGCTTGAAAGTCGAGGCAGTGCACGGAAAAACAGGTTTCCCTGCAATTGACTGAGACATCTGGTTGACTCTGGGAATGGTGGCACGACTCTGGAGTTCTTCTCGCCTTTCCTGTGGAGATCGCCTCCTCTTGAGATGCGTCGGGAACGCCGGGAATTCTTTCCCGACCACGCAGGGAAAGGATCCCTCCTCTCAAGCTAGGAGGCGGAAACGTGGCTCCTCTGGATGTGGCCGGGACTCTCGTGCTTCCTCTCAAGTGGAGACGGTTATGTCGGGGGAACTTCTTGAGTTGCAGCAAGGGTGTGAAGGACCCTTTGGAAGTTTCGGTTGTTAGAATTGATTAGCCTCGAGACGCCTCAGCGGAAATGGGCCTCATCTCGCCTGGAGGTGAGAACCTCCTGTATTTTCTCGAGTTGCGGCAGGTTCTCTCGACTTACGACGGGGACCTCAGGGACCCGCTTTAGTGGCCTAAGGAAAGGCCACTCGCCATGCGAGTTGCTCGGGGGCCTCTCAGGATTCCTCTCCCGTCGATGCCGGGGCCTAAGATCTTGTGTGGAGTTGGTGCCGGAACCTGAGGAATCCTCTCCGGTGCTGACATGGATCTTGGGGTACTTCTGGAGTCTCCACAGGGGAGTCAGTCCTCGTCTCGAGTGGGGGCATACACGTGCGCTTTCCTCCCGAGCTGTAGCAGCAGTGTCACGCTTCCCTTCGCGTGGATCAAGGGATCTGTGGCTTTCCCTCGAGGCTTTCCCAAGAGGCTTTCCCACGAGGCTTTCCCACAGGGCTGTCCCACGTGCCACCGTGGTGTGAGTCGATCCTCAGCTTGAAAGTCGACGCAGCGCTGGGAAAACAGGTTTCCCTGGAATGGACTGAGACATCTGGAGGACTCTGGGATTGGTGGCACGACCCTGGAGTTCCTCTCGCCTTTCCTGTAGAGAGCGCCTCCTCTTGAGATGCGACGGAAATGCCGGGGAATTCTTTCCCGACCACGCAGGGAAAGGATCCCTCCTCTCGAGCTAGGAGGCGGAAACGGGGCTCCTCTGGATGTGGGCGGGACTCTCGTGCTTCCTCTCGAGTGGAGACGGTAATGTCGGGGAACTTCTTGAGTTGCAGCATTGGTGTGAAGGACCCTTTGTAAGTTCCAGAGGTTAGGTGTGATTAGCCTCGAGACGCCTCAGCGAAAATGGGCCTCATCTCGCCTGGATGGGAGAATCTCCTGGATTTTCTCGAGTTGCGGCAGGTGCTCTCGACTTACGATGGGGACTCAGGGACCCGCTCTGGTGGCCTCAGGTAAGGCCAGTCCCCATGCGAGATGCTCGGGGGCCTCTCGGGATTCTTCTCCCGTCGATGCAGGGGCCTAAGATATTGTGTGGAGTGGGTGCCGGAACCTGAGGATTCCTCTCCAGTGCTTACGTGGATCGTGGGGTACTTCTGGTGTCTCCCCAGGGGAGTCAGTCTCGTCTCGAGTGGGGGCATGCACGTGCGCTTTCCTCCCGAGCTGTAGGAGCAGTGTCACGCTTCCCTTCGGGTGTATGAAGGGATCTGTGGCTTTCCCTCGAGGCTTTCCCACGAGGCTTTCCCACGAGGCTTTCCCACAGGGCTGTTCCACGTGCCACCGTGGTGTGAGTCGATCCTCGTCTTGAAAGTCGACGCAGTGCACGGAAAACAGGTTTCCCTGTAATGGACTGAGACATCTGGGGGACTCTGGGAATGATGGCACGAACCTAGAGTTCCTCTCTCCTTTCCTGTGGAGAGCGCCTGCTCTTGAGATGCGACGGGAATGCCGGGAATTCTTTCCCGAGCACGCAGGGAAAGGATCGCCCCTCTCGAGCTAGGAGGCGGAAACGGGGCTCCTCTGGATGTAGGCGGGACTCACGTGCTTCGTCTCGAGTGGAGACGGGTATGTCGTAGAACTTCTTGAGTTGCAGCAAGGGTGTGAAGGACCCGTTGGAAGTTCAGAGGTTAGGTGTGATTAGCCTCGAGACGCCTCCGTGTAAATGGGCCTCATCTCGCTTGGAGGGGAGAACCTCTTGGATTTTCTCAGAGTTGCGGCAGGTGCTCTCGACTTACGACGGGGACCTCAGGGACCCGCTCTGGTGGCCTCAGGAAAGGCCAGTCCCCATTCGAGTTGCTCGGGGCCTCTCGGGATTCCTCTCCCGTCGATGCTGGGGCCTAAGACCTTGTGTGGAGTCAGTGCCGGAACCTGAGGATTCCTCTCCAGTGCTGTCATGGATCTTGGGGTACTTCTGGAGTCTCCCCAGGGGAGTCAGTCCTCGTCTCGAGATGGGGCATAGCACGTGCGCTTTCCTCCCGTGCTTTAGCAGCAGTGTCACGCTTCCCGTCGTCGTGGATTAAGGGATCTGTGGCTTTCCCTCGAGGCTTTCCCACGAGGCTTTCCCACAGGGTTGTCACACGTGCCACCAGGTGTGAGTCGATCCTCAGCGTGAAAGTCGAAGCAGTGCAGGGAAAACAGGATCCTCTGGAATGGACTGAGACATCTGGGGGACTCTTGGAATGGTGGCACGACCCATGAGTTCCTCTCGCCTTTCCTGTGCAGCGCGCCTCCTCTTGAGATGCGTCGAAACGTTCGGGAATTCTTTCCCGAGGAAGCAGGGAAGGATCCCTCATCTCGAGCTTGGAGGAGGAAACGGAGCTCCTCTGGCGGTTGCCGGACCCTCGTGCTTCCTCTGGAGTGGAGACGGGTATGTCGGGGAACTTCTTGAGTTTTAGCAAGCGGTGTTTAGGACACTTTGGAAGTTCCAGAGTTTAGTTGTGATTACTCTCGAGACGCCGCAGAGAAAATGGGCCTCATCTCGACTGGAGCAGAGAACCTCCTGGATTTTCTCGAGTTGCGGCAGGTACTCTCCACATACGACCGTGACCTCAGGGACAGTGTAGCAGATGTGTCACGCTTCCCGTCGCGGGGATCAAGGGATCTGTGGCTTTCCCTCGAGGCTTTCTCACAGGGCTGTCCACATGCCACCATGGTGTGAGTGGATCCTCGGCGTGAAAGTCGAGGCAGTGCTGGGAAAACGGGTTCCTCTGAAATGGACTGAGACATCTGGGGGACTCTTGAAATGGTGGCACGACCCTGGAGTTCCTCTTGCCTTTCCTATGAGAACCCTTGCTCTTGGAGATGCCATGGGAACGCCGAAAAATCTTTCCTGACTAAGCAGGATAGGATCCTTCATCTCCGGAAACGGGGTTCCTCTGAATGTGGGCGGGACCCTCGTGCTTCCTCTCGTGTGGAGACGGGTATGTCGGGGAACTTCTTGAGTTTCAGCAAGGACCCTTTTTAATTTCCAGAGGTTAGGTGTGATGAGCCTCCAGACACCTCAGAGGAAATGGGCCTCATTCCGCCTTTAGGGGAGAACCTCCTGGATTTTACCCAGTTGCGGCAGGTGCTCTCGAGTTACGACGGGTCCTCAGGGACCCGCTCTGGTGGCCTCAGGAAAGGCCAGTCCCCATGCGAGTTACCAGGGGCCTTTAGGGATTCCTCTCCCATCGATGCCGGTGCCTAAGACCTTGTGTGGAGTCGGGCCAGACCCTGAGGATGCCTCTCCAGTGCTGACATGAATCTTTCCGTACTTCTGGAGTCTCACCAGGGGCGTCAGTCCTCATGTCGTGTGGGGGCATGCACCTGCCATTTCCTCACGACCTGCAGCAGCAGTGTCACGCTTGCCGACGTGTGGATCAAGGGATCTGTCGCTTTCCATTGAGGCTTTCCCACGAGGCTTTCCAACAGGGCTGTCCCACGTGCCACGGTGGTGTGAGTCGATCCTCGGCGTGAACGTCGAGGCAGTGCAGGGAAAACAGTTTCTTCTGGAATGGACTTAGACATCTGGGGGACTCTTGGAATGCTGGCAAGGCCCTGGAGTTCCTCTCGTCTTTCCTGTGGAGAGCGCCTCCTCTTGAGGATGCGACAGGAAGGCCGGGAATTCTTTCCCGACGACGAAGGGAAAGGATCCCTCTTCTCGAGCTACGAGGCGGGAAACGGGGCTCCTCTGGATGTGGGCGGGACTCTCGTGCTTCCTCTCGAGTGGAGACGGGTATGTCGGGGAACTTCTTGAGTTGCAGCAAGGGTGTGAAGGACCCTTTGGAAGTTCCAGAGGTCAGGTGTGATAAGCCTCGAGTCGCCTCTGCGGAAATGGGCCTCATCTCGCCTGGAGGGGAGAACCTCCTGGATTTTCTCGAGTTGCGGCAGGTGCTCTCGACTTTACGACAGGGACCTCAGAGACCCGCTCTGGTGGCCTCAGGAAAGACCAGTCCCCATGCGAGTTACTCAGGGCCCTCTCGGGGTTCCTCTCCCGTCGATGCCAGGGCCTAAGACCTTGTGTGGTGTCGGTGCCGGAACCTGAGGATTCCTTTGCAGTGCTGACAAGGATCTTGGGGTACTTCTCCAGTCTCCCCACGGGAGTCAGTCCTCATCTCGAGTGGGGGCATGCACGTGCGCTTTCCTCCCGAGCTGTAGCAGCAGGGTCACGCTTCCCTTCGCGTGGATCAAGGTATCTGCGGCTTTCCCTCGAGGCTTTCCCACGAGTCTTTTCCACGAGGCTTTCCCACGAGACTTTCCCGAAAGGGCTGTCCCACGTGCCACCGTGTTGTGTGTCGATCCTAGGCTAGAAAGTTGAGGCAGTGCAGGAGAAACAGGTTTCATGGAATGGACTGAGACATCTTGGGGGCCTCTGGGAATGGGTGCACGAACCTGGAGTTCCTCTCGCCTTTCCTGTGGAGAGGCGCCTCCTCTTGAGATGAGACGGGAACTCCGGGAATACTTGACCGACCACTCAGTGAAAGGATCCCTCCTCTCGAGTTAGGAGGCAGTAACGGGGCTCCTCTGGATGTGGGCGGGACTCTCGGGCTTCCTCTCGAGTGGAGACGGGTATGTGGGGGAGCTTCTTGAGTTGCAGCAAGGGCGTGAAGGACCCTTTGTAAGTTCCATAGGTTAGGTGTGATTAGCCTCGAGACGCCTCAGCGGTAATGGGCCTCATCTCGCCTGGAGGGTAGAACCTCCTGGATTTTCTCGAGTTGCGGCAGGTGCCCTCGACTTACGACGGGGACCTCAGGGACCCGCTCTGGTGCCCTCAGGAAAGGCCAGGCCCCATGCGAGTTGCTCGGGGGCCTCTCGGGATTCCTCTCCCGTCTATGCGGGGCCTAAGACCTTGTGTGGAGTCGGTGCCAGAACCTGAGGATTCCTCTCCGGTGCTGACATGGATCTTGGGGTACTTCTGAGGTCTCCCCGGGGAGTCAGTCCTCGACTCGAGGGGAGGCATGCACGTGGGCTTTCCTCCCGAGCTGTAGCAGCAATGTCACGCTTTCCTTCACGTGGATCAAGGGATCTGTGGCTTTCCCTCGAGGCTTTCACACGAGGCTTTCCCAAGAAGCTTTCCCACAGGGCTGTCCACGTGCCACCGTGGTGTGAGTCGATCCTCGGCTAGAAAGTCGAGGCAGTGCAGGGAAACAGGTTTCCCTGGAATGGACTGAGACATCTGGGGGACTCTGCGAATGGTGGCACGACACTGGAGTTCTCTCGCATTTCCTGTGGAGAGCGCCTCCTCTTGAATTGCGACGGGAACTCGGTGAATTCTTTCCAGACAACGCACGGAAAGGATCCACCTCTGGAGCTAAGAGGCAGAAATGGGGCTCCTCTGGATGTGGGTGGGACTCTCGTGCTTCCTCTCGAGTGCAGACGGGTATGTCGGAGACTTGTTGAGTTGCAGCAAGGGTGTGAAGGACCCTTTGGAAGTTCCAGAGGTTAGGTGTGATTAGCCTCAAGACGCCTCAGCGGAAATGGGCCTCATCTTGCCTGGAGGGGAGAACCTCCTGGATTTTCTCGAGTTGCGGGAGGTGCTCTCGACTTATGACGGGGACCTCAGGGACCCGCTCTGGTGGACTCAGTAAAGGCCAGTCCACATGCGCGTTGCTCAGGGGCCTCTCGTGATTCCTCTCCCGTCGATACCGGGCCTAAGACCTTGTGTGGGGTGGGTTCCGGAACCTGAGGATTCCTCTCCAGTGCTGACATGGATCTTGGGGTACTTCTGGAGTCCTCCCTGGGGGAGTTAGTCCTCGTCTCGAGTGGGGGCATGCACGTGCGCTTTCCTCCCGAGCTGTAGCAGCAGTGTCACCCTTCCCGTCGCGTGGATCAAGGGATCTGTGGCTTTCCCTCGAGGCGTTCACGAGGCTTTCCCACGAGGCTTTCCACAGGATTGTCCCACGTACCACCGTGGTGTGAGTCGATCCTCGACTTGAACGTCGAGGCAGTGCAGGAAAACAGGTTTCCCTGGAATGGACGGAGACATCTGGTGACTCTGGGAATGGTGGCACGACCCTGGAGTTCCTTTCGCCTTTCCTGTGGAGATCGCCTCCTCTTGAGATGCGACGGGAACGCCGGGAATTCTTTCCCGACCACGCAGGGAAAGGATCCCACCTCTCGAGTTAGGAGACGGAATCGGGGCTCCTCTGGATGTGGCCGGGACTCTCGTGCTTCCTCTCGAGTGGAGATGGGTATGTCGGGGAACTTCTTGAGTTGCAGCAATGGTGTGAAGGACCATTTTGGAAGTTCCAGATGTTAGAATTGATTAGCCTGGAGACGCTTCAGCGGAAATGGGCCTCATCTCGCCTGGAGGGGAGAACCTAATGGATTTTCTCGAGTTGCGGCAGGTGCTCTCGACTTACGACGGGGACCTCAGGGACCCCGCTCTGGTGGCCTCAGGAAAGGCCAGTCCCCATGCGAGTTGCTCAGGGGCCTCTCGGATTCCTCTCCCGTCGATGCCGGGGCCTAAGACCTTGTGTGGAATGGTGCCGGAACCTGAGGATTCCTCTCCAGTGCTGACATGGATCTTGGGGTACTTCTGGAGTCCCCCCAGGGGAGTCAGTCCTCCTCTCGAGTGGGGGCATGC
>NW_017192035.1:0-10490 GCF_001704415.2 Capra hircus
CTCGAGTTGCGCAGGTGCTCTCGACTTACGACTGGGACCTCAGGGACCTCCTCTGGTGCGTCAGGAAAGGCCAGTCCCCATGCGAGTTGCTCGGGGCCTCTCGGGATTCCTCTCCGGTCGATGCCAGGGCCTAAGACCTTGTGTGGTGTCCGTGCCGGAACCTGAGGATTCCTCTCCGTGCTGACATGGATCTTGGGGTACTTCTGGAGTCTCCCAGGGGTCAGTCCTCGTCTCGAGTGGGGGCATGCACGTGCGCTTTCCTCCCGAGCTGTAGCAGCAGTGTCACTTCCTTCGCGTGGATCAAGGGATCTGTGGCTTTCCCTCGAGCTTTCCCACGAGGCTTTCCACGAGGCTTTCCACAGGGCTGTCCCACGTGCCACCGTGGTGTGAGTCGATCCTCGGCTTGAAAGTCGAGGCAGTGCAGGGAAAACAGGTTTCCCTGGAATGGACTGAGACATCTGGGGGACTCTGGGAATGGTGGCACGACCCTGGAGTTCCTCTCGCCTTTCCTGTGGAGAGCGCCTCCTCTTGAGATGCGACGGGAAGCCGGAATTCTTTCCCGACCACGCAGGGAAAGGATCCTCCTCTCGAGCTAGGAGCGGAAACGGGGCTCCTCTGGATGTGGCGGGACTCTCGTGCTTCCTCTCGAGTGGAGACGGGTATGTCGGGGAACTTCTTGAGTTGCAGCAAGGGTGTGAAGGACCCTTTGGAAGTTCCAGAGGTTAGGTGTGATTAGCCTCGAGACGCCTCAGCGGAAATGGGCCTCATCTCGCCTGGAGGGGAGAACCTCCTGGATTTTCTCGAGTTGCGGCAGGTGCTCTCGACTTACGACGGGGACCTCAGGGACCGCTCTGGTGGCCTCAGGAAAGGCCAGTCCCATGCGAGTTGCTCGGGGCCTCTCGGGATTCCTCTCCCGTCGATGCCGGGCCTAAGACTTGTGTGGAGTCGGTGCCGGAACCTGAGGATTCCTCTCCAGTGCTGACATGGATCTTGGGGTACTTCTGGAGTCTCCCCAGGGGAGTCAGTCCTCGTCTCGAGTGGGGATGCATGTGCGCTTTCCTCCCGAGCTGTAGCAGCAGTGTCCGCTTCCCTTCGCGTGGATCAAGGGATCTGTGGCTTTCCCTCGAGGCTTTCCCACGAGGCTTTCCCACAGGGGCTGTCCACGTGCCACCGTGGTGTGAGTCGATCCTCGGCTTGAAAGTCGAGGCAGTGCAGGGAAAACAGGTTTCCCTGGAATGGACTGAGACATCTGGGGGGACTCTGGAATGGTGGCACGACCCTGGAGTTCCTCTCGCCTTTCCTGTGGAGAGCGCCTCCTCTTGAGATGCGACGGGAACGCCGGGAATTCTTTCCCGACCACGCAGGGAAAGGATCCCTCCTCTCGAGCTAGGAGGCGGAAACGGGCTCCTCTGGATGTGGGCGGGACTCTCGTGCTTCCTCTCGAGTGGAGACGGGTATGTCGGGAACTTCTTGAGTTGCAGCAAGGGTGTGAAAGACCCTTTGGAAGTTCCAGAGTTTAGGTGTGATTAGCCTCGAGACGCCTCAGCGGAAATGGGCCTCATCTCGCCTGGAGGGGAGAACCTCCTGGATTTTCTCGAGTTGCGGCAGGTGCTCTCGACTTACGACGGGGACCTCAGGGACCCGCTCTGGTGGCCTCAGGAAAGGCCAGTCCCCATGCGAGTTGCTCGGGGCCTCTCGGGATTCCTCTCCCGTCGATGCCGGGCCTAAGACCTTGTGTGGAGTCGGTGCCGGAACCTGAGGATTCCTCTCCAGTGCTGACATGGATCTTGGGGTACTTCTGGAGTCTCCCCAGGGGAGTCAGTCCTCGTCTCGAGTGGGGGCATGCACGTGCGCTTTCCTCCGAGCTGTAGCAGCAGTGTCACGCTTCCCTTCGCGTGGATCAAGGGATCTGTGGCTTTCCTCGAGGCTTTCCCACGAGGCTTTCCCCCACAGGGCTGTCCCACGTGCCACCGTGGTGTGAGTCGATCCTCGGCTTGAAAGTCGAGGCAGTGCAGGGAAAACAGGTTTCCCTGGAATGGACTGAGACATCTGGGGGACTCTGGGAATGGTGGCACGACCCTGGAGTTCCTCTCGCCTTTCCTGTGGAGAGCGCCTCCTCTTGAGATGCGACGGAACGCCGGGAATTCTTTCCCGACCACGCAGGGAAAGGATCCCTCCTCGAGCTAGGAGGCGGAAACGGGGCTCCTCTGGATGTGGGCGGACTCTCGTGCTTCCTCTCGAGTGGAGACGGGTATGTCGGGGAACTTCTTGAGTTGCAGCAAGGGTGTGAAGGACCCTTTGGAAGTTCCAGAGTTTAGGTGTGATTAGCCTCGAGACGCCTCAGCGGAAATGGGCCTCATCTCGCCTGGAGGGGAGAACCTCCTGGATTTTCTCGAGTTGCGGCAGGTGCTCTCGACTTACGACGGGACCTCAGGGACCCTCTGGTGGCCTCAGGAAAGGCCAGTCCCATGCGAGTTGCTCGGGGCCTCTCGGGATTCCTCTCCCGTCGATGCCGGGCCCTAAGACTTGTGTGGAGTCGTGCCGGAACCTGAGGATTCCTCTCCAGTGCTGACATGGATCTTGGGGTACTTCTGGAGTCTCCCAGGGGAGTCAGTCCTCGTCTCGAGTGGGGGCATGCACGTGCGCTTTCCTCCCGAGCTGTAGCAGCAGTGTCACGCTTCCCTTCGCGTGGATCAAGGGATCTGTGGCTTTCCCTCGAGGGAGGCTTTCCCACGAGGCTTTCCACAGGGCTGTCCCACGTGCCACCGTGGTGTGAGTCGATCCTCGGCTTGAAAGTCGAGGCAGTGCAGGGAAAACAGGTTTCCCTGGAATGGACTGAGACATCTGGGGGACTCTGGGAATGGTGGCACGACCCTGGAGTTCCTCTCGCCTTTCCTGTGGAGAGCGCCTCCTCTTGAGATGCGACGGGAACGCCGGGAATTCTTTCCGACCACGCAGGGAAAGGATCCCTCCTCTCGAGCTAGGAGGCGAAAACGGGGCTCCTCTGGATGTGGGCGGGACTCTCGTGCTTCCTCTCGAGTGGAGACGGTATGTCGGGGGAACTTCTTGAGTTGCAGCAAGGGTGTGAAGGACCCTTTGGAAGTTCCAGAGGTTAGGGTGTGATTAGCCTCGAGAAAGCCTCAGCGGAAATGGGCCTCATCTCGCCAGGAGGGGAGAACCTCCTGGATTTTTCTCGAGTTGCGGCAGGTGCTCTCCACTTACGACGGGGACCTCCAGGGCCCCGCTCTGGTGGCCTCAGGAAAAGGCCAGTCCCCATGCGAGTTGCACGGGGTCCTCTCGGGATTCCTCTCCCGTCGATGCCGGGGCCTAAGATCTTGTGTGGAGACGGTGCCGGAACCTGAGCATTCCTCTCCAGTGCTAAACAATGATCTTGGGGTACTTCTGGAGTCTCCCCAGTGGAGTCGGTCCTCGTCTCGGGTGGGGGCATGCACGTGCACTTTCCTCCCGAGGTGTAGCAGCAGTGTCACGCTTCCCTTTCGCGTGGATCAAGGGATCTGTGGCTTTCCCTCGAGGCTTTCCCACGAGACTTTCCCACAGGGCTGTCCCACGTGCCACCGTGATGTGAGT
Source organism: Capra hircus (assembly GCF_001704415.2). Lineage (NCBI taxonomy): Eukaryota > Metazoa > Chordata > Mammalia > Artiodactyla > Bovidae > Capra > Capra hircus. The sequence continues at coordinate 3,589 of NW_017192035.1, forward strand.
CGATACTCGGCTTGAAGGCCGAGGCAGTGCAGGGAAAACAGATTTCCCTGGAATGGACTGAGACATCTGGGGGACTCTGGGAATGGTGACACCACCCTGGAGTTCCTCTCGCCTTTCCTGTGGAGATCGCCTCCTCTTGAGATGCGACGGGAAACGCTGGGAATTCTTTCCCGACCACGCAGGGAAAGGATACCTCCTCTTGAGATAGGAGGCGGAAACGGGGCTCCCTCTGGATGTGGGCAGAACTCTCGGGCTTCCTCTCGAGTGGAGACGGGTATGTTGGGGAACTTCTTGAGTTGCAGCAAGGGTGTGAGGGACCCTTTGGAAGTTCCAGAGTTTAGGTGTGATTAGCGTGTTCAGACGCCCTCAGTGGAAATGGGCCTCATCTCGCCTGGAGGGGAGAACCTCCTGGATGTTCTCGAGTTGCGGCAGGTGCTCTCGACTTACGACGGGGACCTCAGGGACCCGCTCTGGTGGCCCTCAGGAAAGGCCAGTCCCCAATCGAGTTGCTCCCGGGCTTCTCGGGATTCCTCTCCGTCGATGAAGGGGCCTAAGACCTTGTGTGTAGTCGGTGCCCGGAACCTGAGGATTCCTCTCCAGTGCTGACATGGATCTTGGGTTACTTCTGGAGTACTTCAGGCCACCTGAGCGGCTACCTGAGGTCCCCATGGTAAGTCGAGAACACCTGCCACAACTCGAGAAAATCCAGGACGTTCTCCCCTCCAGGGGAGATGATCCCCATTACCGCTGAGGCATCTCGAGGCTAATCACACCTAACTTCTGGAACTTCCAAAGGGTCTTCACACCCTTGCTGCAACTCAAGCAGTTCTCCGACATACCCGTCTCCACTCGAGAGGAAGCAAGATAGTCCCGCCCACATCCAGAGGAGCCCCGTTTCAGCCTCATAGCTCGAAAGGAGGGATCATTTCCCTGCGTGGTCGGGAAAGAATTCCCGGCGTTCCCGTCGCATCTCAAGAGGAGGCACTCTCCACAGGAAAGGCGACAGGAATTATAAGGTCGTGCCACCATTCCCAGAGTCGCGCAGATGTCTCAGTCCATTCCAGGGAAACCTGTTTTCCCAGCTCTGGCCTTGACTTTCAAGCCGAGGATTGACTCACACCACGGTAGCACGTGGGACAGCCCTGTGGGCAACCCTCTTGGAAATGCCTCGTGGGAAAGCCACTAGGGAAAGACACAGATCCGTTGAACTACACAAAGGGAAGCATGACACTGCTGCTACAGCTCGGGAGGAGAGCGCTCGTGCATGCCCCCACTCAAGACGAGGACTGACTCCCCTGGGGAGACTCCAGAAGTACCCCAGGATAGATGTCAGTACTGAAAGGAATCCTCAGGTTCTGGCACCGACTTGACACAAGTTCTTAGGCCCCGGCATCGACAGGAGAGCAATACCGAGAGGCCCCAGGCAACCCGCATGGGGACTGGCCTTTCCTGAGGCCAAAAGAGCGGGTCCCTGAGGTCCCCGTCGAACGTCGAGAGCACATGCAGCAACTCGAGAAAATCCAGGAGGTTCTCCCCTCCAGGCGAGATGTGGCCCATTTCCTCTGTGCGTCTCGAGGCTAATCAACCCAGCCTCTGGAACTTCCAAAGGCTCCTTCACACCCTTGCTACACTCAAGAAGTTCCCGACTACCCGTTTCCACTCGAGAGGAAGCACGAGCGTCCCGCCACATCCAGAGAGCCCCGTTTCTGCCTCATAGCTCGAGAGAGGGATCCTTTCACTGCGTGGTCGGGAAAGAATTCCCGGCATTCCCATCGCATCTCAAGAGGAGGCGCTCTCCACAGGAAAGGCGAAAGGAACTCCAGTGTCGTGCCACAGTCCAGAGTCCCCGAGATGTCTCAGTCCATTCCAGGGAAACCTGTTTTCCCTGCACTGCCTCGACTTTCAGCCGAGGATCGACTCACACCACCGTGGCAGGTGGGACAGCCTTGTGTGAAAGCCTCGTGGGAAAGCCTCATGGGAAAGCCCTCGAGGTAAGGCACAGATTCTTGGTCCACTCGACTGGAAGGGTGACACTGCTGCTACAGCTCGGAGGAAAGCACACGTGCATGCTCCATTCGAGACGAGGACTGACTCCCCTGGGGAGAATCCAGAAGTACCCCCAAGATCCATGTCAGCACTGGAGAGGAATCCTCAGGTTCCAGCACCGACGGCACACAAGGTCTTAGGCCCCGGCATGGAGGGAGAGGAATCCCGAGAGGCCCCGAGCAACTCCCATGGGGACTGGCCTTTCCTGAGGCCACCAGAGGGGTCCCTGAGGTCCCGTCGTAAGTCGAGAGCACCTGCCAACTCGAGAAAATCCAGGAGGTTCTCCCCTCCAGGCAGATGAGGCCCATTTCCGCTGAGGGTCTCGAAGCTAATCACATCTAACATCTGGAACTTCCAAAGGGTCCTTCACACCCTTGCTGCAACTCAAGAAGTTCTCCGACATAACCGTCTCCACTGGTGAGGAAGCACAAGAGTCCCGCCCACATCCAGAGGAGCCCCGTTTCCTCCTCCTAGCTCGAGAGGAGGGATCCTTTCCCTGCGTGTTCGGGAAAGAATTCCTGGCGTTCCCATAGCATTTCAAGAGGAGGCGCTCACCAAGGAAAGGGGAGTGGAACTCCAGGGTCGTGCCACCATTCCCAGAGTCCCCCAGATGTCTCAGTAAATTCCAGGGAAACCTGTTTGCCCTTCACTGCCTCGAATTTCACGCCGAACATCGACTCACACAATGGTGGCACCTTGGACAGCCCTGTGGGAATGCCTCGTAGGAAAGCCTCGAGGGAAAGACGCATACCTTGATCCCCGCGACGGGAAGCGTGACACATCTGCTACACTGTCCCTGAGATCACGGTCGTATGTCGAGAGCACCTGCCGCAACTCGAGAAAATCCAGGAGGTTCTCTGCTCCAGTCGAGATGAAGCCCATTTTCTCTGCGGCGTCTCGAGAGTAATCACACCTAAACTCTGGAACTTCCAAAGGGTCCTACACACCCTTGCTACAACTCAAGAACTTCCCCGACATACCCGTCTCCACTCGAGAGGAAAGACGAGAGTTCTGCCCTCATCCAGAGGAGCCCCGTTTCCGCCTCCTAGCGTGGGAGGAGGGATCCTTTCCCTGCGTGGTCGGAAGGAATTCCCGGCGTTCCCGTCGCATCTCAAGAGGAGGCACTCTCCACAGGAAAGGCGAGAGGAACTACAGGGTCGTGCCACCATTCCAGAGTCGCGCAGATGTCTCAGTCCATTCCAGGGAAACCTGTTTTCCCAGCTCTGCCTTGACTTTCAAGCGAGGATCGACTCACACCACGGTAGCACGTGGGACAGCCCTGTGGGCAACCCTCTTGGAAATGCCTCGTGGGAAAGCCACTAGGGAAAGACACAGATCCCTTGAACCACACAAAGGGAAGCATGACACTGCTGCTACATCTCGGGAGGAGAGCGCCCGTGCATGCCCCCACTCGAGACGAGCACTTACTCCCCTGGGGTGACTGCAGAAGTACCCCAGGATCGATGTCAGTACTGGAAAGGAATCCTCAGGTTCTGGCACCGACTTGACACAAGTTCTTAGGCCCCGGCATCGACAGGAGAGCAATACCGAGAGGCCCCCGAGCAACTCGTATGGGGACTGGCCTATCCTGAGGCCACCAAGCGGGTCCCTGAGGTCCCCGTCGTAAGTCGAGAGCACCTGCCGCAACTCAAGAAAATCTAGGAGGTTCTCCCCTCCAGGCGAGATGAGGTCCATTTCCGCTGAGGCGTCTCGAGGCTAATCAAACCTAACCTCTGGAACTTCCAAAGGGTCCTTCACACGCTTTGCTGCAACTCAGGAAGTTCCCCGACATACCCGTCTCCACTCGAGAGGAAGCACGAGAGTCCGGCCCACATCCAGAGGAGCCCCGTTTCCGCCTCCTAGCTCGAGAGGTGGGATCCTTTCCCTGCGTGGTCGGGAAAGAATTCCAGGCCTTCCCGTCGCATCTCAAGAGGAGGCGCTCTCCACAGGAAATGCGAGAGGAACTCCAGGCTCGTGCCACCATTCCCAGAGCCCCCAGATGACTCAGTCCATTCCAGGAAACCTGTTTTAATAGCACTGCCTCGACATTCAAGCCGAGGATCAACTCACACCAAGGTGGAACGTGGGACAGCCCTGTGGGAAAGCCTCGTGGGAAAGCCTCGAGGGAAAGCCACAGATCCCTTGATCCACGTGAATGGAAGCGTGACACCGCTGCTACAGCTCGGGAGGAAAGCTCACGTGCATGTCCCACTCGAGACGAGGACTGACTCCCCTGGGGAGACTCCAGAAGTACCCCAAGATCCATGTCAGCACTGGAGAGGAATCCTCAGGTTCTGGCACCGACTCCACACAAGATCTTAGGCCCCAACATCGAAGGGAGAGGAATCCCGAGAGGCCCCCGAGCAACTCGCAAGGGGACTGGCCTTTCCTGAGGCCATGAGAGCGGGTCCCTGAGGTCCCCGTCTTAAGTCGGGAGCACCTGCCGCAAATCGAGAAAATCCAGGAGGTTCTCCCCTCCAGGCGAGATGAGGCCCATTTCCGCTGAGGCGTCTCGAGGCTAATCACATCTAACATCTGCAACATCCTAAGGGTCCTTCAAAACCTTGCTGCAACTCAAGAAGTTCCCTGAATACCCGTCTCCACTCGAGAGGAAGCACGAGAGTCCTGCCCACATCCAGAGGAGCCCCGTTTCCTTCTCCTAGCTCGAGAGGAGGGATCCTTTCCCTGCGTTGTTGGGAAAGAATTCCGGCGTTCCCGTCGCATCTCAAGAGGAGGCGCTCTCCACAGGAAAGGCGAGAGGAACTCCAGGGTAGAGCCACCATTCCCAGAGTCCCCAGATGTCTCAGTCCATTCCAGGGAAAACTGTTTTCCCTGCACTGCCACGACTTTCAAGCCGAGGATCGACTCACACCACGGTGGCACGTGGACAGCACTGAGGGAAAGCCTCGTGGGAAAGCCTCGAGGGAAAGCCACAGATTCCTTGATCCACCTCGGGAGGAAAGCACACGTTCATGCCCCAATCGAGACGAGGACTGACTCCCCTGCGGAGATTCCAGAAGTACCCCAAGATCCATGTCAGCACTGGAGAGGAATCCTCAGGTTCCGGCACCGACTCCACACAAGGTCTTAGGCCTCGGCATCGACGGGAGGGAATCCCGAGTGGCCCCGAGCAAATCGCATGGGGAGTGGCCTTTCCTGAGGCCACCAGAGCGGGTCCCTGAGTTCCCCGTCGTAAGTTGAGAGCACCTGCCGCAACTCAAGAAAATCCAGGAGGTTCTCCCCTAGAGGGAGATGAGGCCCATTTCCGCTGAGGCGTCTCGAGGTTAATCACACCTAACCTCTGGAACTTCCGAAGGGTCCTTCACACCCTTGCTGCAACTCAAGAAGTTCCCTGACTTACCCGTCTCCACTCGAGAGGAAGCACGAGAGTCCCGCCCACATCCAGAAGGAGCCCCGTTTCCGACTCCTAGCTCGAGAGCAGGGATCCTTTCCCTGCGTGGTCGGGAAAGAATTCCTGGTGTTCCCGTCGCATCTCAAGAGGAGGCGCTCTCCACAGGAAAGGAGAGAGGAACTCCAGGGTCGTGCACATTCCCAGAGTCCCCCAGATGTCTCAGTCCATTCCAGGGAACCCTGTTTTCCCTGCACAGCCTCGACTTTCAAGCCGAGGATGGACTCACAGCACGGTGGTACGTGGAAAGCCCTGTGGGACAGACCTGTGAGAAAAGCCTCGTGGAAAGTCTCGAGGGAAAGCCACAGATCCCTTGATCCACGCGAAGGGAAGCGTGACACTGCTGCTACAGCTCGGGAGGAAAGCGCACGTGCATGTCCCCACTCGAGACGAGAACTGACTCCCCTGCGGAGACTCCAGAAGTACCCCAAGATCCATGTCAGCACTGGAGAGGAATGCTCAGGTTCCAGCACCGACTCCACACAAGGTCTTAAGGCCCGGCATCGAAGGTAGGGGAATCCCAAGAGGCCCCCGAGCAACTCGCATGGGAACTGGCCTTTCCTGAGGCCACCAGAGCGAGTTACTGAGGTCCCCGTCGTAAGTCGAGAACACCTGCCGCAACTCAAGAAAATCCAGGAGGTTCTCCCCTCCATGCGAGATGAGGCCCATTTCCGATGAGGGCGTCTCGAGGCTAATCACATCTAACCTCTGGAACTTTTCAAAGGGTTTTTCACACCCTTGCTGCAACTCAAGAAGTTCCACGACATACCCGTCTCCACCCGAGGGGAAGCACGAGAGTCCCGCCCACATTCAGAGGAGCCCCGTTTCTGCCTCCTAGCTCGAGAGGAGGGATCCTTTACCTGCGTCGTCGGGAAAGAATTCCGGCGGCGTTCCCGTCGCATCACAAGAGAAGCGCTCTTCACAGGAAAGGCGAGAGGAACTCCAGGGTCGTGCCAGCATTCCAGAGTCCCCCAGATGTCTCAGTCCTTCCAGGGAAACCTGTGTTCCCCGCACTGCCTCGACTTTCAAGCCGAGGATCGACTCACACCAACGTGGCTCATGGGACAGCCCTGTGGGAAAGCCTCGTGGAAAGCCACAGATCCCTTGATCCACGCGAAGGGAAGCGTGACACTGCTGCTACAGCTCGGGAGGAAAGCGCACGTGCATGCCCCACTCGAGACGGAGGACTGACTCCCCTGGGGAGACTCAGGAAGTACTCCAGATCCATGTCACCCACTGGAGAGGAATCCTCAGGTTCCCGGCACGACTCCACTCAAGGTCTTATGCTGGGTCCAGCCCGGTGGATCCAGGGAATTCGAAGGGTGGTTGGCGTTGGCGTGGAAAGACTTGTTTATTTATTAATGTAAGATTAGATTAGGAAACTATAGTGTAGTAAGAAGATTAAGTGGAGGAAGAGGGCTGAATAGCTTGGTTTACGCGGACGGCC
>NW_017192036.1:0-10489 GCF_001704415.2 Capra hircus
TTCATTGACTAATTTATATTTTTTACTCTATATGTCCTACACAACTTTTCTTAAATTTATCTTAGTATTTTATGTTTTTGGATAATAAAGGTATTTAAAATTTTTATTGTTAACTATTATATAAAAATATATAGAAGTCTATACATGTCCACACACATGCATTTATGTGTATTGGTGTTTGCATCTAGTGCCTGTCTCTCTATCCATATCTACCATCTATCCATCTGGATCATCCATCTGGTATGAGTACCATTTCTCTGAATTGGCTAAATTATAATCCTCAGTTCATGGAGGGTTCCATCATCAGCCATGCTTGGCAGGTATGTTTCATGCACGCACACATATGAGTGTACGCTTAGTAACGCAAGGAGCCCCTTTAATGTCTCCCATAACGACAGCTTCACTAGTCATCATTTGTGTCCATGCCCTCTCCACAAGACCTCTTCCTCCCCCTTACTCATAGAACATCATCCTAAACCTACCTCTGAATTGACTGAATTGTCCCTTTGTGTTTGGACCTTCAGTAACATTTCTAGGTTTCTGCTATAACAAGTAATTCTGTAAAATTTCCTTTTTGGTATATCTAGTCCAAAGACTGATTATGTTCCTGGGGAGTGTTCTTATAACTAGAATTTTTACGTTATCAACATCGACGTTCCACGGTCTACAATTCATCTTCCAATACCCACAATCCCTTTCCAGCATCCCCCAGTCAATTCCCAAAGCCCACCACCTCTCACTCTTCTGCACCCACTATCCACAATTTACTCCTCACTATTCTTTAGCAACCATCAGTCACCACCATCTGCTTTCCACCATCAACATTCCACCTTTCACCACCTCCCACCCATCACCCATGATTCACTTTCTTCATCCCACCCTCCACCACTGGCCATTTGCTTTCCACTTTCAACATTCCACACTCCACCACACTCGTTTCCCCAGTTACCACCACCACCCACCCTCCAAAACCCACCACACACCATCTGCCAGCCTCCATCCACCTCTGACAGTCCACCTGTTACTTCCCACCTTTCACCGCACACATCCAGCACCCAGCAGCCACCATTCATTTACCACCCAGCATCCTCTATCCACAATAGGTCATCCACCTAAAACCCTATAACCTCACCATCCATGTCCCACTGTCCACTTCCCACCATCACGTGCCATTATTCAAATCCCAGTCTCTCCTATCCTTCCACCACCACCCTTCCACCCTTACTTCACTTTCCACCACCCATCTTCCCTTCCCTACCATCCCCATTCGCCACCTTCTACTGTTGATTTTTCACCCTCCACTGTCCTCCAGTGTCCACTCACCTTTCACCACCCACATTTACCACCCACTAGGCACCACACATCACCTACCACTCACCACCCAAAACTCAGTGTACACCATCCAACTATCCACCTGCCACCACTCACCCTGAGCCATCCATCTTCTGCTTGTCACCTACAATCTCAACCTTCCATTGCCCATCTTCCACCTTCCAAAGCCCATATTTCACTATCTATCACATGATACGCACTACTCACATCCACATAAGTTCTCAGCTTCAACCAGCAGAATCACCTTCCACTCATTGCATACCTGCCACCAACCCTGCACCAACGCCCTCCACCTTCCAAACTTTACCATCCACCTGCCTCCTGTCACCTTCCACCATTCACCTGCCATCAAACACCACTATTTTCCACCACCCCCACCAGCCACTTTCTACCACACACCGTCCACCATGGACCTATTGCATCCCCCCATCCCCCTTCTACCATCAGCCAGCCACCACCATCACCCATGGTCCATTTCTACCTTCTCCACTCCACCGTGCTCCTCTACTGCTCACAACCCACTTTCCTCTCTTTGACTTTCCAGCATCTTTTATCCTCTTTGCCTATCCTTCCTTTTCATCTCTTTGTGATCACCAGATTTTACTTATTAATAATATCTCCTGGATTTGTATTTCTTTTTAAATACTCTCAGTTGACAATTATTCAAACCACATAAATACACACTGGAGAAGGGAACGGCAACACACTCCAGTATTCTTGCCTTGAGAATTTCCTGGACAGAGGAGCCTGGGGGGCGGCTTAACAACACCGATAGGCAACTGATACACAAGAGTGAAAAAACGGGCTTGAAACTCAAAACCTCAACATTCAAAACACTAAGATCATGGCATCCAGTCCCACCACTCCATGGCAAATAGATGGAGAAACAATGGAAACAGTGACAGACTTTACCTTCTTGGGCTCCAAAATCACTCCAGATGATGACTGCACCCATGAAATTAAAAGACGTTTCCTCCTTGGAAGAAAAGCTATGACCAACCTAGAAGGCATATTAAAAAGCAGAGATGTTACTTTGCCAACAAAGGTCCATCTAGTCAAGGCTATGGTTTTTCCAGTGGTCATGTATGGATGTGAGAGTTGGACTATAGAGAAACCTGAGCACAGAATTGATGCTTTTGAACTGTGGTGTTGGAGAAGACTCTTGAGAGTCCCTTGGACTGCAAGGAGATCCAACCAGTCCATCCTAAAGGAGATCAGTCCTGGGTGTTCATTGGAAGGACTGATGCTGAAGCTGAAACTCCAATATTTTGGTCACCTCATGCAAAGAGTTGACTCATTGGAAAAGACTCTGATGCTGGGAGGGATTGGGGCAGGAGGAGAAGGCGATGACAGAGGATGAGATGGCTGGATGGCATCACCAACTTGATGGACATGAGTTTGGGTAAACTCCGGGAGTTAGTGATAGACAGGGAGGCCTGGCGTGCTGCATGGGGTCGCAAAGAGTCGGATGTAACTAAGCGACTGAATTGAACTGAAGGGACCGGATGCCATGATCTTAGTTATCTGAATGTTGAGCTTTAAGCCAGCTTTTTCACCCTCCTCTTTCACCTTCATCAAGAGGCTCTATAGTTCCTCTTCACTTATCTGTCATAAGGGTGGAAGTGAAGTGAAGTAAAGTCGCTCAGTTGTGTCCAACTCTTTGAGACCCCATGGATTGTAGCCCACCAGGCTCCTCGGTCCACGGGATTTTCCAGGCATGAATATTGGAGTGGGTTGCCGTTTCCTTCTCCAGGGGATCTTCCTGACCCAGGGATCGAACCCGGGTCTCTCGCATTGTAGGCTGATGCTTTACCGTCTGAGCTACCAGGGAAGCCCCATGAGGGTGGTGTCATCTGCATATCTGAGGTTATTGATATTTCTCCCTGCAATCTTTATTCCAGCTTGTGCTTCATCCAGTTCGGCATTTCACGTGATGTACTCTACATGTAAGTTAAATAAGCAGTGTGACAAGATATAGCCCTGACGTACTGCTTTCCCGATTTTGAAAGTTTTCAATGTCCGGTTCTGCCGGCGTCCAGCCCCAGTGGATCCAGGGAATTTGAAGGTGGGGATGGCGTCGGCGTCTTTGGAAAAATACATATTTAATTACAGATATATAGAGAGATTAGAAACGGATAGTGTAGTAGGAGATAGTGTAGTGGAGAAAAGGAGGCTGAATCCAGATGGGAATTCAGCCAGAGAAACGGGAGCAAGAAAGAAGCGACATGGGGGAATCGGTCTTTCGGAAACTGATCCATTTTCTTTATTTTTAGGTTTGCTTATATACCTTTTGTTACACATAGGGATGAATACAGAGTCACGCAGGGGTCAGCAGTCCTGACCTTTATCAAAATCAGGTGCTTCACATAAAAAGGTCTTAGGGGTTTTATGATCCTTTCTTTCTGATAACCAAAAAGCTTATTTTTTCCAAGGGTGTTTTTTCTTAAACCAGGCACCACCCTCCAAATAAAGTTACATTCCTATAGGGTGAGGATGTAGTGAGTTACAATCAAGAAAGGAATTTATTTAACCCAAGGTTAACATGATTAATCTTAAAGGTTAATGCTTATTTCTCCTATATGCTAGTTATATTCATTATAAGGGTAGGGAACATGGAGATTTAGCAGCAAACATCAGCCCAACAAATGAAAATCCTTTCACCAATGCTCCCCTTAAGATCTATTTAATCTTAAGATAGTGATAAACTTACATTTTTACATAACAAGGACACAGTGATTTATAATAAAGTACAGTGATCTATTACAGGAGAGAAAATTCATTAACTCAAAAAGTCTAGTATTGCTAACCTTAAAAACTACTATATTTCCTTTTCTGTATTCCAAATACATTGATTAATATATTCCCAGGTGCCTAAGTATATGGAGGCCTGGCGGCAATCATTGACTCAACAAGAAGAAAAAGCCCTATGCTAATTAAGACTTTCAAAATACTCCAAAACTCTCTGTGCTGTTTATGGTTGAGAGGTAGTAAACAATCATGTGGCAGGAGTATGGATAATCTTGTCACACAAGCTAGTCTGTCAGCAGAGAGGTTTGACCTTGAGACATCCTTGTCCCACTCAGGGGAGGGAATTAGCAGCAATTATTGACACAACAAATGAAAAACCCTTCACCAATATAATTCCTAACTAACCCACTATACTAATAATTTCCAACTCCCCAAAAGAATTTGCCTTTGGTAAGTCTAAAACATCTCGTGCCTCTCAGGTTGGGAGGCTGTAAACAATCACATGTGGCTGGACGAACCTATACAGGCGGGCTAGATAACCTTCAGAGGAGTCTGTAAGCTGAAACACTCTTGTCACGCCCAAGAATTTTTATTGCCTTGGAGCTGCACGTTTATTCCTTCTCCGAGAGAAACGGTTATAGGGGAGAGCCCCCCGTAAAGTCAGAGGTGTAGGTGAGAGCATAAAACAGACTCTGGTTTTGGGGTTAGATGCTCGGGAACAGGGGGTTTCCTGAGGCTTGATCACGCCTTTGCGTATGCCAAGCCTCCTTCCTCATGACCTTTGCCATGGGCGGAGTTCCTCACGCTGGCCCCTGGCACAGTTCTAACTGTTGCTTCCTGACCTTCATACAGGTTTCACAGGAGGCAAGGTGGTCTGGCATTCCCATCTCCTGAAGATTTCCCACAGTTTGGTGTGATCCAAACAGTGAAAGCCTTTAGCATCATCAATGAAGCAGATGTTTTTCCGGAACTCTCTTGCTTTTTCTCTGATCCAGCGGATGTTGGCAATATGATCTCTGGTTCCTCTGCCTTTTCTAAGTCCAGCTTGAGCAATGGGAGTTCTTGATTCACATACTGTTGAGCCTAGCTTGGATAATTTTGAGCAGTGTCTCCTCATATACTTTACTTCATGACTAAATTTCGGATCACAGGCATTCCCACTCTGGGTCCTGCCTGGGACATTGTGCCCCTGACTTTCAGGCAGACTCGTCCTGCCTCAGACAGCAGCACCAGTGTCTGTCCTGGCGGGAGCCTGTCACCCTGCCCGACAGCTGGTGGATGAGTCCTCAGAGCAGAAGGGACCATCTCTCCCCTGGTTCCTGTTACCCGATCTTCCGCTCCCTAGAGCTGGACCTCTGGGTCCCCTGGCCCATGCACCTGGCTGACCTCTTCATCCTTGGATCCAAGACCCAGGACAATCCTGGGGACACTGGAGGAGCCCCGAGAGGTTAACTGAACAGACAGATGGAAATAACGGCGAACACCCCCAGCCCAAACATAAACTCAGGATTCAGGATACTCAGTGCAATGCTCACTCCAACACACCTGTAGGGATCGTTTGCAGGTGGCTCTGCCCCAAGGCTGCCCTCTGGCCACCTCCCCAGGGCCTGTACCTGATCCAGGGTTTGCTGCGAGCCTGGGTGGGACACACTGCCTTCCCCCACGGCCACCTCTCCCAGCCTGGACACGAGCGATCCCTTTCTAATTCAGAGCCTCTCCTGAGAACTGTCTCTTCAACCTGGCGGGCCTCCCCTCCCCAACCTCAGTGACCAGCCCTGGGGGTCAGGCACCTATTCCCCTTGGAGACGGAACACTCCCCAAGGTTCTGAGCGGTTGGTCGTGGCCCAGAGGACACGGGCCCTCGGAGGCAGAGCTGGGGAGCCCTCCCTGCCATGGAGGGCCCCCTGCCTGCGCCTGGGGCCCACAGCCAGCTCACCCTGGAGCCGCTGGGGGGCGCTCTGCTGCTGGCTTCTGAGAGCTTGCCCCGGGTCCCAGGCCTCCCTCTGTTGCCCTGGGGGGCCCTGGTTTGTGTTGTCTGGCTGCGTTGGGTCCTGAGGAGACGGCACGTCGTCCGCAGAGGGAAGGTGCCGCGCAGGAGGTGTCCTGCCTGCGATGAGGTCTGTGGACAAAGTAGGGAGACAGGTGGTTCCCCCACGGCACAGGCCGACAGAGCCCCTGGACCGCCCGGCGGTGAACCCGGCCCACCCGTGCGCCACACGCTGTGCCCATCGGCACTGAGCACACACCTGAGTGGCTCCTCTCATCGGGACACCGGGGATTTGGTGGAAAAGGCACTGGAGAGCCGGGAACCTCAACACCCCCGAGTGACCGATGACAGACCCGGCCGGGGAGCATCCCAGAAGAATAGGGGGCAGTGCTGCCCGAAAGCTGTGAGCGATTTGAATGAAAACACTCTTGTTGCCGAGCGTCCAGGGCTGCTGGCCCAGGAATTTGTGAGATGGAAGCAGAGAGTCCAGGAGAAGGAGGAGGAGGAAGAGAGGCTGCGGGAGGTGAACGCACAGAGGCAGCAGGAGCTGGAAGCCCGGGTCTGCCAGGCAGAGGCCCTGGCTGAGCCACTGCTGGGGGTCTTCCCGGTCCCCGACCTCCTTGGGGGCCTTGGGGGTGACGGGGACGTCGAGCCGGCTGGCCGGGCCCCGGTCCAGCAGCCAAAAGGTGTCCTGAAGAAGGTGGGCGCTGGCAGGGACTTGTGCGTGTCCCTCCCAGGCCCAGAGCCCCAGACCCAAGGAAGAGCCAGACAGGATCTGGAAGAAAAGCTGCGCTTCACGAGGCTCATGGGGGAGAAGGTGCGTCTGCAGCGAGAGCACGCGGCCCTGTGGGGAGCGGCCTTTCAGCTGGAGCATGACGTGCAGCTGCTGAAGCACAAGCTGCAGGTGCTGCCGGGACAGCACGCTCGGCTCTTGGCGGAGCTGCAGGAGAGGGAGCTGGAGGCGGAGACGCGCTGCCTGGAGCTGGAGAGGAGGGTGCCCGCCATGCTGGAGGACATGGCCGCCCAGCAGGAGGCCCGCAGCATCTACCGCGAGATGGCCGAGCACCTGGGCCGTGAGCTGGAGGTCAGCGTCACCTTCCATCGCAAGCAGACCCTCTTCCAGGAGAGGATGGTGTGGGAGAGCTGGATGGCTGCCGAGAAGACCTGGAGGAAGGTCCAGGAGCTCAGGAGCTACAACGCACGCCTCAGGCATGAGCTGGCCGCTGACCTGGCCCCTCCCGGCCCTGCTCCAGGAAACCCGGAGCGCCAGCCACTGGCCCAGAGGCTCCCTGGCTGATCGGACCCCCTAGGAGTGGCAGGCTTGGGGGTCCCGGGAGGCAGGCAGGTCTTGACTCGGCTCCAGCATCCAGCCTAACCGCCAGCACCACACCCAAGACCCACGTGTGTCTGTGAAGGAATCTTCCTTCCTCTCCACACACAGCTCCCGTGACTAAACAGATGCCCCAGTGACTCCACATCCCATCATGACTTCTCATGATGACAAAATTCCCCCAGGGAGCCTTTAGAAGTATATTCTATAAGTCATGTGGTTTTGTTTCAATGAGATGCCCACTGGGATCGTGAGCCTCTTCTGTGTGGGCCTTGGTAGAAATGTTTCAGGTGATTAGAACTCTTCTGTGATTGGGGCCAGGCCTACAATTGACCGGAATAAGTTTTCACTGGTTTCTAAAACAGAAGCAGGAAGGCAAACAAAAAAGAAAACCTTAAGGAAAAGCAAACTCCTGGCAGACTACTTATATTTGTATTAGTTTAGTCTTCACTCATAATTTACTCCTACTTCACAGATTAGAAAAAGCTAAGATTTTGCAGCCACTGTTTCATGCCTAATTTCTTTTTAATCTTTGTTGCTTTAAGATCATATTTTCATTCAACTTTTTCTGAATATATGCACTCAAATTCACAAGGTTTATTTTGATGCCATCCTCACGCACACACACACTTCACAAGACAGGTATTAGACCCTGTTCGGTGTGTCACGTACCTGAAAAATGTAAAAGAAGACTTTCAGAAAGTATTTAAAATAAATATGTGTCTGGGGAGAATCAATGGCGCATGTGTCATTTCTAGAAATCAGGCCCATCTCGGGTATGCAGAGGGAGGGGTGGATTCCCTGAGACCGTGAGCGGGTTCCAGCGGAACAGCTCCCCATGTGGAGCGGATGAGACCCTGAGCTGAGGCTGTGTCCTGAGCGGTGGCAGGAGGAAGGGAAGGACCAAGGACAGGCCTCCAGGGCTCAACAGGGAAGCTGTCCCTGCCCTGGGCAGGGCGGGAGGAGGGGAAGGGGTGTGGCTTGATCTGGGGAGGGGCTTGTCAGGAGCATGGAGAGGGCCCCACCTGGGTGCTGTCCCCACACTGATGCAGGAGCAGTGGATGGTGCCCTAGACCTGGCTGGTGCTGGCAGAGGGCATTCTTGGGGCAGGCCAGGCCACAGTGGAAGCCAGGGGTGTGGTGCAGGGAGCCCCACACTGCAGTGTCCTGGATCAGAGTGTGTGTTTGGGCTGCGGGTGTTCTTTATCTATCTGTTCAGTTAACATTCCTGGGCTCCTCTGGCGTCCCCAACACTGTCCTGGGTGTTGGATTGGGGCACAAAAACGTCACCCAGGTGCATGGTCCAGGGGACCAAGGGTCTAGCTCTCAGGAGGAAAGGAACCAGGGGGAGAGACGGTCCCATCTATTCCCCGACTCGTCCACCGGCTGCCTAGCGGGGGTGACAAGCTCCCACCAGCGGACTTTGGTGCTGCTGTCCGTCTGAGGCAGGGCGAGTCTGCCTGGAAGTCAGGGGCACAGTGTCCCAGGCAGGCTGCAGGAATGGGAATGCCTGTGATTCGGTGTCTGGGGCCGGAAATGTGGCAAAGGTGACCTGGGTTAGGGGTGGGGCAGGGCCTCTCGCTCCCAGGCAGGTCCTCTAGGGCTGAGACCACACCATGGAGGGGCAGCCCTGGGCAGGGAGTTGAGGGAAGTGGGGTGATGGCTGTTCCCTGCAGACCCCTATGGGGGTGGAAATAGTGGAATGTAGGGGTAGGAGTAGGGAGAGAGCCCTCTTGGGTCTTCAGGGAATTGCTGGGTGGCCCTCGGGTGGGCATCACGGGATGGAGGAGGAGGCCGGCAGGCCGTTGTTGTGTCAGAGGGGAACGGGATGACCCAGAGCTTTCTAAGGGCCCTGTTGTTATCGGGCCCTAAGGAACCCGAGTACCATGTCTGTGGGAGGCCTTGGGAAGCCCTGGAGAAGGAGGGGAGGCCCGTGAGAGCTCTTCCTGGGGACAGAGGACAATGAGCTGGATCTGCCCATCTGGACTCATGGGGCTCCTGCTATCCCGCAACCTGCCATCAGGTCTCACCTCCCAGGACCTCCCACATGGGGCCTCCCAGGGTAGGAGCAGGGGGCTGGATGCAGGTGAGGCCTCTGGAGGGGGTTCCCCTGCCCGCTGAGTGCAGCCTGTGTGGCGCTCCTCAGGGTCCAGGGTGGACCAGGCTTCCTCCTGCACTTGCACAGCCTCGGAGCAGACAGACCCGGGCACCCAAGTGTCCTCAAGTGGGCCTGTACCCTCACTGCTGGAACTGCCTGGTTCTTCACCTGTCTGGGCAGTGAAATGGAGGGAGGATTCAGGGAGGGCTCCCTGGAGGGCTGGCCCGAGCTAGGTAGTGATGGAGGAGCTAGAGTTCTCTGCAGTGCTTCCTGCCACCATAGGCCACAGGGACCCCTGGAGAGCTTGTTGCCAAGCAGGTCCTGATTCCCAGGTTCTGGTCTGGGTCTGACCTTTCACTTCTCCCTGGAGACCCTCAGTTTGGGACCAGGCAGGAATAACATGATCTTTAGAAGATGATGGAGCAGGAAGGGGGAATGATGGGCAGGGACATTTCTCCTCAAGGGCAGCCACAGACAGACTGGAGGCAGGAGGAGCCTGGCAGAGCGGTGTATAAGATGTGCAAGTCAGCTAACCAAGATTTCCTCCCAGAATCTCTGCTCCCTTGGACCCACATAGTCCCGAGGACACAGCCCATCTCAGAGCAGCATCAGGAATCTGGATGCGTAGTAATCCTTGGGGAAGCTGGCCTTGGACACTCACTTCTCTCCTGGTGTCTGTGATCAGCAGATGGCCTTGGTTTATTTCTGGTTTCTATTGATTCTGTTGATCCTTTTTTTGTCTGTTCTTTTAAACTAACACAGTGCTGTTGTTACTACCGTAGCTTTGCATTAAACCTGGAGGTCAGTTAATGTATTATAATTTCTCCAGGTTTGTTCTTATATTAAATTCTATTGGCTATTCTAGGGATTTTGAATTTAATACAATTTTTCAGATGCTTGTTTGGTGCTTGAGGGTGGTATTCCTTCTACAGGTAAATTTGAAGCAAACTGACATCATAAAATGTTGTGTCCAATCCTGTAAACTAAAGTTCAGT
>NW_017192037.1:0-10489 GCF_001704415.2 Capra hircus
CACGCAGGGAAAGGATCCCTCCTCTCGAGTTATGAGGCGGAAACGGGGCTCCTCTGGATGTGGCGGGGCTCTCGTGCTTCTCTCGAGTGGAGACGGGTATGTCGGGGAACTTCTTGAGTTGAAGCAAGGGTGTGAAGGACCCTTTGGAAGTTCCTGATGTTAGTGTGATTAGCCTACAGACGCCTCAGGGGAAATGGGCCTCATCTCGCCTGGAGGGGAAACCCTCCTGGATTTTCTCGAGTTGCGGCACGTGCCTCTCGATTTACGATGGGGACCTCAGGGACCCGCTCTGGTGGCCTTTCAAAAAAGGCCAGTCCCTATGCGAGTTTCTCAGGCGGCCTCACGGGATTTCATCTCCCGTCAATGCCGGGCCTTAGACCTTGTGTGGAGTTGATGCCGGAACCTGAGGATTCCTGTCCAGTGCTGACATGGATCTTGGGGTACTTCTGGAGTCTCCCCAGGGGAGTCAGACCTCGTCTCGAGGTGGGGCATGCATATGCGAATTTCCTCACGAGCTGAAGCAGCAGTGTCAGGTTTCCCTTCGCGTGGATCAAGGGATATGTGGCTTTCCCTCGAGGCTTTCCCACGAGGCTTTTCCCACGAGGCTTTCCCACAGTGCTGTCCCACATGCCACCGTGGTGTGAGTCTATGCTCGGCTTGAAAGTCGAGGCAGTGCAGGGAAAACAGGTTTCCCTGGAATTGACTGAACATCTTGGGGACTCTGGGAATGGTGGCACGAACCTGGAGCTCCTCTCGGCTTTCCTGTAGAGAGCACCTCCTCTTGAGATTCGAAGGGAACGCGCGCGAATTCTTTTCCGACCACGCAGGGAAAGGATGCCTCTTCTCGAGCTAGGAGTCGGAAACGGGGCTCCTCTGGATGTGCGCGGGACTCTCGTGCATCCTCTCCGAGTGGAGACGGGTATGTCGGGGAACTTCTTGAGTTGAAGCAAGGGTGTGAAGGACCCTTTGGAAGTTCCAGATGTTAGGTGTGATAAGCCTCGAGACGCCTCAGTGGAAATCGGCCTCATCTCGCCTGGAGGGGAGACCCTCCTGGATATTCTCGAGTTGCGGCAGGTGCTCTCGACTTACGACAGGGACCTCTGGGACCCGCTCTGGTGGCTTCAAGAAAGGCCAGTCCCCATGTGAGTTGCTCCGGGCCTCTCGGAATTCCTCTCCCGTCGATGCCGGCCCTAAGACCTTGTGTGGAGTCCGGTGGCGGAACCTGAGCGTTTCTCTCCAGTGCTGACATGGATCTTGGGGTACTTCTGGAGTCTCTCCAGGGGAGTGAGTCCTCGTGCCGACTGGGGCCATGCACGTGAGCTTTCCTCCCGAGCTGTAACAGCAGTGTGGCGCTTACCTTCGCGTGATCAAGGGATCTGTGGCTTTCCCTCGAGGCTTTCCCACGAGGCATTCCCACAGGGCATTCCCACGTAGCTTCCCCACAGGGCTGTCCCACGTGCCACCGTGGTGTGAGTCGATCCTCGGCTTGAAAGTCGAGGCAGTGCAGGGAAAAACAGGTTTCCCTTGAATGGCCTGCGAAATCAGGGGGGACTCTGGGAATGGGGCCTGATCCTGGAGTTCCTCTCGTCTTTCCTGTGGAGAGCGCCTCCTCTTGAGATGCGATGGGAACGCTAGGAATTCTTTCCCGACCACGCAGGGAAAGGATCCCTCCTCTCGAGCTAGCAGTCGGGAAACGGGGCCACTCTGGAATTGGGCGGGACTCTCGTGTTACTCTTGAGTGGAGACCGGTATGTCGGGGAACTTCTTCAGTTGCAGCAAGGTGTTAATTACCCTTTGGAAGTTCCAGAAGTTAGGTGTGATTAGCTTCGAGACTCCTCAGCGGAAATGGGCCTCATCTCGCCTGGAGGGGAGAACCTCCTGGATTTTCTCGAGTTGCGGCAGGTGCTCTCGACTTACGACGAGGGCCTAGGGACCCACTCTGGTGGCCTCAGGAAAGGCCAGTCCCCATGTGAGTAGCTCGGGGGCCTCTCGGGATGCCTCTCTCGTCGATGCTGGGGCCTAAGCCCTTGTGTGGACTCAGTGCCAGAACCTGAGGATTCCTCTCCAGTTCCGACATGGATCTTTGGGTACTTGTGGAGTCTCCCCAGGGAAGTCAGTCCTCGTCTCGAGAGGGGCATGCATGTGCGATTTCCTCCCGAACTGTAGCAGCAGTGTCACACTTCCCTTCCCGAGAATCAAGGGGTCTGTGTCTTTCCCTCGAGGCTTTCCCACGAGGTTTTCCCACGAGGCTTTCCCACAGGGCTGTTGCCACGTGCCATTGTGGTGTGAGTCGATCCTCGGCTTGAAAGTCGAGGCAGTGCAGGGAATACAGGTTTTCCTGGAATGGACGGAGACATCTGGGGGACTCTGGGGAATGGAGGCACGACCCTGAAGTTCCTCTCGCCTTTCCTCTGGAGAGCGCCACTTCCTTGAGATGCGACGGGAACGCTAGGGAATTCTTTCCCGACCACGCAGGGAAAGGATCAAATCTCTCGAGCGAAGAGGTGGAAATGGGGCTCCTCTGGATGTGGGCGGGACTCTCGTGCTTCCTCTCGAGTGGAGACGGGTATGTCGGGGAACTTCTTGAGTTGCAGCAAGGGTGTGAAGGACCTTTGGAAGTTCCAGATGTTAGATGTGATTAGACTCGATACGCCTCAGGGGAAATGGGCCTCATCTCGCCTGGAGGGGAGAACCTCCTGGATTTTCTCGAGTTGCGGCAGGTGCTCTCGGACTTACGACGGGGACCTCAGGGACCCGCTGTGGTGTCCTCAGGAAAGGCCAATCCCCATGCGTGTTGCTCGGGGGCCTCTCGGGATTCCTCTCCCGTCGATGCCTGGGCCTAAGACTTGTGTGGAGTCAGTGTCGGCAACTTGAGGATTCCTCTCCAGTACTGACATGGATCTTGTGGTACTTCTGGAGGCTCCCTAGTGGAGTCAGTCCTCGTGTCCAGTGGGGGCATGCACGTGCGCATTACCTCTCGAGCTGTAGCAGCAGTGTCATGCTTCCCTTCGCGGGGTATCAAGGGATCTGTGGCTTTCCACTCAAGGCTTTCCCACAGGGCTGTCCCACGTGCCACCGTGGTGTGAGTCGATCCTCGGCTTGAATGTAGACACAGTGCAGGGAAAACAGGTTTCCCTGGAATGGACTGAGACATCTGGGGGACTCTGGGAATTGTGGCACGACACTGGAGTTCCTCTCGCCTTTCCTGTGGAGAGCGCCTCCTCTTGAGATGC
This sequence comes from Capra hircus, assembly GCF_001704415.2. Classification (NCBI taxonomy): domain Eukaryota; kingdom Metazoa; phylum Chordata; class Mammalia; order Artiodactyla; family Bovidae; genus Capra; species Capra hircus. The sequence goes on from NW_017192037.1 coordinate 3,234, forward strand.
GACGGGAACGCCGGGAATTCTTTTCCTGACCACGCAGGGAAAAGGATCCCTCCTCTCGAGGTATGAGGCGGAAACGGGGCTCCTCTGGATGTTGGGCGGACCCTCGTGCTTCCTCTCGAGTGGGGACGGGTATGTCGGGGAACTTCTTGAGTTGCAGCAAGGGTGTGAACGACCCTTTGGAAGTTCCGAGAGTTAGGTGTGATTAGCCTCGAGAAGCCTCAGCAGAAATGGGCCTCATCTCGCCTGGAGGGGAGAACCTCCTGGATTTTCTCAAGTTGCGCAGGTGCTCTCCGACGTACGACTGGGACCTCAGGGACCCACTCTGGTGGCCTCAGGAAAGGCCAGTCCCATGCGAGTTGCTCGGGGGGCCTCTCGGGATTACTCTCCCTTCGATGCTTGGGCCTAAGACCTTGTGTGGAGTCAGTGTCGGAACCTGAGGATCCCTATCCAGTGCTTGACATGGATCTTGGGGTACTTCTGGAGTCTCCCCAGGGGAGTCAGTCCTCGTCTCGAGTGGGGGCATGCACGTGCTATTCCCTCCCGAGCTGAAGCAGCAGTGTCACTCTTCCCTTCGCGTATATCAAGGGATCTGTGGCTTTCCCTCGTCGAGGCTTTCCCACAAGGCCTTTCCCACGAGGCTTCCCCACAGGGCTGTCCCACGTGCCACCGTATTGTGAGTAGATCCTTGGCTTGAAATTCGAATCAGTGCAGGGAAAACAGGTTTCCCTGGAATGGACTGAGAAATCAGGGGGACTCTGGGAATGGGGCCTGATCCTGGAGTTTCCCTCGTCTTTCCTGTGGAGAGCGCCTCCTCTTGAGATGCGACGGGAATGCCGGAAATTCTTTCCCGACCACGCAGGGAAAGGGTCCCTCCTCTCGAGCTAGCAGGCGGAAACGGGGCCACTCTGGAATTAGGCGGGACTCTCGTGTTACTCATGAGTGGAGACCGGTATGTCGGGGAACTTCTTGAGTTGCAGCAAGGGTGTGAAGGACCCTTTGGAAGTTCCAGAGGTCGGGTGTGATTAGCCCTCGAGATACCTCAGCGGAAATGGGACTCAGCTGGCCTGGAGGGGAGAACCTCCTGGATTTTCCCGAGTTGCGGCAGGTGCTCTCGACTTAGGACGGGGACTTCAGGGACCCGCCTCTGGTGCCACAGGAAAGGCCAGTCCCCATGCGAGTTGCACTGGGGCCTCTCGGGATTGCTCTCCCGTCGATGCCGAGGCCTAAGACCTTGTGTGGATTCGGTGCCGGAACCTGAGGATTCCTCTCCAGTGCTGACATGGATCTTGGGGTACTTCTGGAGTCCCCCCAGGGGTGTCAGTACTCGTCTCCAGTGGGGCCATGACGTGCGCTTTCCTCCCGAGTTGAAGCAGCAGTGTCATGCTTCCCTTCGCGTTGGATCAAGGGATCAGTGGCTTTCCCTCGAGGCTTTCCCACGAGGCTTTCCCACAAGGCTTTCCCACAGGCTGTCCCACGTGCCACCGTGTTGTGAGTCGATCCTCGGCTTGAAAGTCGAGGGCAGTGCAGGGAAAACAGGTTTCCCTGGAATGGACTGAGACATCTGGGGAACTCTGGGAATGTGGCAGGACCCTGGAGTTCCTCTCGCCTTTCCTGTGGAGAGCGCCTCCACTTGAGATGTGACGGGAATCGCTGCGAATTTTTTCCCGACCACGCAGGGAAAGGATCCCTCCTCTCTAGCTAGCAGGCGGAAACGGGGCTCCTCTGGATGTGGGCGGGACTCTCGTGCTTCCTCTCGAGTGGAGACGGGTATGTCGGGGAACTTCTTGAGTTGCATCAAGGGTGTGAAGGACCCTTTGGAAGTTCCAGATGTTAGATGTGATTAGCCTCGAGATGCCTCAGCGGAAATGGGCCTCATCTCGCCTGGAGGGGAGAACCTCCTGGATTTTCTCAAGTTGCGGCAGGTGCTCTCCACTTACGACTGGGACCTCAGGGACCCACTCTGGTTGGCCTCAGGAAAGGCCAGTCCCCATGCGGGTTGCTCGGGGGCCTCTCGGGATTACTCTCCCTTCGATGCTTGGGCCTAAGACCTTGTGTGGAGTCAGTGTCGGAACCTGAGGATTCCTATCCAGTGCTGACATGGATCTTGGGGTACTTCTGGAGTCTCCACAGGGGAGTCAGTCCTCGTCTCGAGTGGGGGCATGCACGTGCTATTCCCTCCCGAGCTGAAGCAGCAGTGTCACTCTTCCCTTCGCGTATATCAAGGATCTGTGGCTTTCCCTCGAGGCTTTCCCACAAGGCTTTCCCACGAGGCTTCCCCACAGGGCTGTCCCACGTGCCACCGTGTTGTGAGTAGATCCTTGGCTTGAAATTCGAATCAGTGCAGGGAAAAACAGGTTTCCCTGGAATGGACTGAGAAATCAGGGGGACTCTGGGAATGGGGCCTGATCCTGGAGTTTCCCTCGTCTTTCCTGTGGAGAGCGCCTCCTCTTGAGATGTGACGTGAACGCCGGGAATTCTTTCACGACCACGCAGGGAAAGGATCACTCCTCTCGATCTAGCAGGCAGAAACGGGGCCACTCTGGAATTAGGCGGGACTCTCGTGTTACTCATGAGTGGAGACCGGTATGTCGGGGAACTTCTTGAGTTGCAGCAAGGGTTGTGAAGGACCCTTTGGAAGTTCCAGAGGTCGGGTGTGATTAGCCCCGAATACCTCAGCGGAAATGGGACTCAGCTGGCCTGGAGGGGAGAACCTCCTGGATTTTCCCGAGTTGCCGCAGGTGCTCTCGACTTACGACGGGGACCTCAAGGGACCCGCTCTGGTGGCCTCAGGAAAGGCCAGTCCCCATGCGAGTTGCTCGGGGGCCTCTCGGGTTTCCTCTCCCTTCGATGCCAGCCGCCTAAGATCTTGTGTGCAGACACTGCCGGAACCTGAGGATTCCTCTCCAGTGCAGACATGGATCTTGGTGTACTTCTGGAGTCTCCCCAGGGGAGTCAGTCTTCGTCTCCGAGTGGGGGCATGCACGTGCGCTTTCCTCCCGAGCTGTATCAGCAGTGTCAAGCTTCCCATCGCGTGGATCAATGGATCTGTGGGCTTTCCATCGAGGCTTTCCCACAAGGCTTTCCCACGAGGCTTTCCTGCAGGGCTGTCCCACGTGCCACCGTGGTTTGAGTCGATCCTCGGCTTGAAAGTCGAGGCAGTGCAGGAAAACAGGTTTCCCTGGAATGGTCTGAATCTTCTGGGGGACTCTGGGAATGGTGGCTCGAAACTGGAGTTCCTCTCGCCTTTACTGTGGAGAGCGCCTCCTCTTGAGATGAGACGGGAACGCCGGGAATTCTTTCCTGACCACGCAGGGAAAGGATCCCTCCTCTCGAGCTACGAGGCGGAAACGGGGCTCCTCTGGATGTGCGGGGAACTCTCGTGCTTCCTCTCGAGTGGAGACAGGTATGTCGGGGATCTTCTTGAGTTGCAGCAAGGGTGTGAAGGACCCTTTGGAAGTTCCAGAGTTTAGGTGTGATTAGCCTCGAGACGCCTCAGCGGAAATGGGCCTCCTCTCGCCTGGAGGGGAGAACTCCTGGATTTTCTCGAGTTGCGGCAGGTGCTCCGACTTACGATGGCGACCTCAGGGACCTGCTCTGGTGGCCTCAGGAAAGGCCAGTCCCTTGCGAGTTGCTCAGGGGCCTTTCGGGGCTCTCGGGTTTCCTCTCCGTCGATGCTTGGGCCTAAAACCTTGTGTGGAGTCAGTGCCGGAACTGAGGTTTCCTGTCCAGTGCTGACATGGATCTTTGGGTACTTCTGGAGTCTCCCAGGGAGTCAGACCTCGTCTCGAGTATGGGCATGCACGTTCGCTTTCCTCCGAGCTGTAGCAGCAGTGTCATGCTTCCCTTCGCGTGGATCAAGGGATCAGGGGCTTTCCCTCGAGGCTTTCCCTCGAGGCTTTCCCACGAGGCTTTCCCCACGAGGCTTTCCCACAGGGCTGTCCCACGTGCCACCGTGGTGTGAGTCGATCCTCGGCTTGAAAGTCGAGGCACTGCAGGGAAAACAGTTTTCCCTGGAATGGACTGAGACATCTGGGGGACTCTGGGAATGGTGGCATGACCCTGGAGTTCCTCTCGCTTTTCCTGTGGAGAGCGACTCCTCTTGAGATGCGACGGAAACGGCGGGAATTCTTTCCCGACCACGCAGGGAAAGATACCTCCTCTCGAGCTATGAGGCGGAAAACGAGGCTCCTCTGGATGTGCGCAGGACTCTCGTGCTTCTTCTCGAGTGGAGACGGGTATGTCGGGGAACTTCTTGAGGTGCAAGCAAGGGTGTGAAGGACCTTTGGAAGTTCCAGAAGTTAGGTGTGATTAGCCTCGAGACGCCTCAGCGGAAATGGGCCTCATCTTGCCTGGAGGGGAGAACCTCCTGGATTTTCTCGAGTTGCGGCTGGTGCTCTCGACTTACGACGGGGACCTCAGGGACCCGCTCTGGTGGCCTCAGGAATGGCCAGACCCCATGCGAGTATGCTCGGGGGCCTCTCGGGATTCCTCTCCCGTCTATGCGGTGCCTAAGACCTTGTGTGGAGTCGGTGCATGAACCTGAGGATTCCTCTCCAGTGCTGACATGGATCTTGGGGTACTTTTGGAGTCTCCCCAGGGGAGTTAGTCCTCGTCTCGAGTGGCGGCATGCACGTGCGCTTTCCTCCCGAGCTTTAGCAGCAGTGTCACGCTTCCCTTCGCGTAGATCAAGGCATCTGTGGCTTTTCACTCGAGGCTTTCCCACGAGGCTTTCCCACGAGGCTTTCCCACAGGACTGTCCCACGTGCCACCGTGGTGTGTGTCATGTCGATCCTCGGCTTGAAAGTCGAGGCAGTGCAGGGAAAACAGGTTTCCCTGGAATGGACTGAGACATCTTGGGGACTCTGGGAACGGTGGCACGACCCTGGAGTTCCTCTGCCTTTCCTGTGGAGAGCGCCTCCTCTTGAGATGCGACGGGAACGCCGGGAATTTTTTCCCAACCACGCAGGGAAAGGATCCCTCCTCTCGAGCTAGGAGGCGGAAACGGGGCTCCTCTGGATGTGGGCGGGACTCTCGTGCTTTCTCTCTAGTGGAGAAAGGTATGTCGGCGAACTTCTTGAGTTGCAGATATGGTGTGAAGGACCCTTTGGAAGTTCCAGAGGTTAGGTGTGATTAGCCTGGAGACGCCTCAGCAGAAATGGGCCTCATCACGCCTGGAAGGGAGAACCTCCTGGATTTTCTCGAGTTGTGGCAGGAGCTCTCGTCTTACGACGGGAACCTCAGGGACCCGCTCTGGTGGCCTCAGGAAAGGCCAGTCCCCATGCGAGTTGCTCGGGGCCTCTTGGGATTCCTCTCCCTTCGATACCAGGGCCTAAGACCTTGTGTGGAGTCGGTGCCGGAACCTGAGGATTCCTCTCCAGGGCTGACATGGATCTTGGGTACTTCTGGAGTCTCCCCAGGGAGTCAGTCCTTGTCTCGAGTGGGGCATGCACGTGCGCTTTCCTCCCTAGCTGCAGCAGCAGTGTCACGGGTCCCTTAGGTGGATCAAGGGATCTGTGGCTTTCCCTCGAGGCTTTCCCACGAGGCTTTCCCACAGGGTTGTCCCACGTGCCACCATGGTGGGTGTCGAACCTCGGTTTGAAAGTCGAGGCAGTGCAGGGAAAACAGGTTTCCCTGTAATAGACTGAGACATCTGGGGGGCTGTGGGAATGGTGGCACGACCCTGGAGTTCCTCTCGGCTTTCCTGTGGAGAGCGCCTACTCTTGAAATGCAACGGAAACGCCGGGAATTCTTTCCGACAACGCAGGGAAAGGATCCCTCTTCTTGAGCTAGGAGGCGGAAACGGGGCTCCTCTGGATGTGGGCGGGACTCTCGGGCTTCCTCTTGAGTGGAGACGGGGGTATGTCGGGAACTGCTTGAGTTGCAGTAAGGCTGTGAAGGACCCTTTGGAAGTTCCAGAGGTTAGGTGTGATTAGCCTCGAGTAGCCTCAGCGGAAATGGGCCTCATCTCGCCTGGAGGGGACAACCTCCTGGATTTTCTCGAGTTGCGGCAAGTGCTCTCGACTTACGACGGGGACCACAGGGACCAGCTCTGGTGGCCTCAGGAAAGGCCAGTCCCCATGCGAGTTGCTCGGGAGCCTTTCGGGATTTCTCTCCCGTCGATGCCGGGCCTAAGACCTTGTATGGAGTCGGTGCCGTAACCTGAGGATTCCTCTCCAGTGCTGACATGGAACTTGGGGTACTTCTGGAGTCTCCCCAGGGGAGTCAGTCCTCTTCCTGAGTGGGGCATGCACGTGCGCTTTCCTCCCGAGCTGTAGCAGCAGTGTCACGCTTCTCTCGCATGGGTCAGGGGATCTGTGCCTTTCCCTCGAGGCTTTCCCAAACGGCTGTGCACGTGCCACCGTGGTGTGTGTCAATATCGAACCTTGGCTTGAAAGTCGAGCAGTGCAGGGAAACAGGATTCCCTGGAATGGACTGTGACATCTTGGGGACTCTGGAATGGTGGCACGACCCTGGAGTTCCTCTCGCCTTTCCTGTGGATTGCGCCTCCTCTTGAGATGCGACGGGAACGCCAGGAATTCTTTGCCGACCACGAAAGGAAATGATACCTCCTCTCGAGCAAGGAGGCAGAAACGGGGCTCTCTGGATGGGCGGGACTCTCGTGCTTCCTCTTGAGTGGAGACGGGTATGTCGGGGAACTTCTTGAGTTGCAGCAAGGATGTGAAGGACCCTTTGGAAGTTCCAGAGGTTAGGTGTGATTAGCCTTGAGTCGCCTCAGCGGTAATGGGCCTCATCTCGCCTGGGGGGGGGAGAACCTCCTGATTTTCTCGAGTTGCGGCTGGTGCTCTGGACTTACGTAGGGGACCTTAGGGACCCTCTCTGGTGGCCTCAGGAAAGGCCAGTCCCCATGCGAGTTGCTCGGGGGCCTCTCGGGATTCCTCTCCCTTCGATGCCGGGGATTAAGGCCTTGTGTGGAGTCGCTGCCGGAACCTGAGTATTCCTCTCCAGTGCTGACATGGATCTTGGGGTACTTCTGGAGTCTCCCCAGGGGAGTCAGACCTCGTCTAGAGTGGGGGCATGCACGTGCGATTTCCTCCCGAGCTGTAACAGCAGTGTCGCGCTTCCCTTCGGTGGATCAAGGGATACGTGGCTTTCCCTTGAGGCTTTTGAGGCTTTCCACGAGGCTTTCCCACAGGGCTGTCCCACGTGCCACCGTGGTGTGAGTCAATCCTCGCTTGAGAGAGGCAGTGCGCAGGGAAACAGGTTTCCCTGGAATGGCCTGAGACATCTGGCGGATT
>NW_017192038.1:0-10487 GCF_001704415.2 Capra hircus
TACCGGTGAGGAATCCCAAGAGGCCCTCTAGCAACTCGCATGGGGAATGGTCTTTCCTAAGGCCCACAGAACGGGTCCCTGTGGTCCCCATCGTAAGTCGAGAGCACCTGCCACAACTCGAGAAAATGAAGGAGATTCTCCCCTTCAGGCGAGATGAGGCCCATTTCCACTGAGACGTCTCGAGGCTAATCACACCTAACCTCTGGAACTTCCAAAGGGTCCTTCACACCATAGCTGCAACTCAAGAAGTTCACGAGAGACCCGTCGCCACTACATAGGAATCACCAGGGTACCACCCACATCCAGAGGAGCCCCAATTCCCCCTCCTAGCTCAATGTGAGGATCCTTTCCCTGATTGGCCGGGAAAGAATTCCTGTCGTACCTGTCGCATCTCAAGAGGAGGCACGCTCCACAAGAAAGGTGAGAGGAACTCCAGGGTCGTTCCACCATTCAAGAGTCCCCCAGATGTCTCAGTCCTTTCCAGAGGAACTTGTTTACCCTGCACTGCCTCGACATTCACCGCGGAGGACCGACTCACACGATGGTGGCACGTGGGACAGCCCTGTGGGAAAGCCTCGTGGGAAAGCCTCGCCTCAGGGAAAACAAGAAACCCCTTGATCAACCCAACGGGAAAATTGACTCTGCTCCTAATGCTCGGGAGAAAAGCGCACGTGCATGCCCCCATTGGAGACGAAGATGACTCCCCTGTGGAGACTCCAGTAGTACCCCAAGATCCATGTTAGCACTGAGAGAAACCTCAGGTTCGGGCACCGACTCCAAACAAGGTCTTAGGCCCGTCATCGACCGGAGAGGAATCCCGAGAGGCCCTTAGCAACTCGCAAGTCGATTGGCATTTCCTGAGTGGACCAGAGCGGGTTACATAAGTCCCGGTCGTAACTGGAGAGCACCTGCTGAAACTCGAGAAAATCCAGGAGTTCTCCCCTGCAGGCGAGATGAGGTCCATTTCCGCTGAGGCGTCTCGAGTCTAATCACACCTAACCTCTGGAACTTCCAAAGGGTCCTTCACACCCTTGCTGGCAACTCAAGAAGTTCCCCGACATACCCGTCTCCACACGAGAGGAAGCACCAGAGACCCGCCACATCCAGAGGAGCCCCGTTTCCGCCTCCTAGCTCGAGAGGAGGATCCTTTCCCTGCGTAGTCAGGAAAGAATTCCTGGCGTTCCTGGCGCATCTCAAGAGGAGGCGCTCTCCACAGGAAAGGCGAGAGGAACTCCAGGGTCGTGCCACCATTCCAGAGTCCCCCAGATGTCTCAGTCCATTTCAGGGAAACCTGATTTCCCTGCACTGCCTCGAATTTCTAGCCGAAGATCGACTCACACCACGATGGCACATGAAACAGCCCTGTGGGAAAGCCTCGTGGGAAAGCAAGAGGGAAAGCCACAGATCCTTGATCCATGCAAAGGGAAGCGTGACACTGCTGCTACAGCTCGGGAGGAAAGCGCACGTTCATGCCCCCACACAAGACGACGACTAACTCCCCTGGGGAGACTCCAGAAGTACCCCAAGATCCATGTCCACACTGGAGAGGAATCCTCAGGTTCCGGCACCGACTCCACACAAGGTCTTAGGCCCCGGTATCGAAGGGAAGGAATCCTGAGAGGCCCCGAGCAACTCGCATGGCGCCTGGCCTTTCCTGAGGCCACCAGAGCGGGTCCCTGAGGTCCCCGTCGTAAGTCGAGAGCACCTGCCGCAACTAGAGAAAATCCATTAGGTTCTCCCCTCCAGGCGAGATGAGGCCCATTTCCGCTGAGGCGTCTCGACGCTAATCACACCTAACCTCTGGAACTTCCAAAGGGTCCTTCACACCCTAGCTGCAACTCAAGAGGTTCCACAAGAGACCCCGTCGTCACTCCATAGGAATCAACAGGGTACCACCCACATCCAGAGGAGCCCCAATTCCCCTCCTGGCTCAAGATGAGCGATCATTTCCCTGATTGGCCGGGGAAAATTCCTGTCGTACCTGTCGCATCTCAAGAGGAGGCACGCTCCACCAAGAAAGGTGAGAGGAACTCCAGGGTCGTTCCACCATTCCAAGAGTCCCCCAGATGTCTCAGTCCTTTCCAGAGGAAATTGTTTACCCTGCACTGCCTCGACGTTCACGCGGAGGACCGACTCACACGATTGGTGGCACGTGGGACAGACTTGTGGGAAAGCCTCGTGGGAAAGCCTCGGAGGGAAAGCCACAGATCCCTTGATCCACGCGAAGGGAATCGTGACAGTTCTGCTACAGCTCGGGAGGAAAGCGAACGTGCATGCCCCCACTCGAGACGAGGACTGACTCCCCTGGGGAGACTCCAGAAACAACGCAAGATGCATGTCAGCACTGGAGAGGAATCCTCAGGTTCCGGCACCGACTCCACACAAGGTCTTAGGACCCGGCGTCGAAGGGAGAGGAATCCGAGAGGCCCCGAGCAACTCGCATGGGGACTGGCCTTTCCTGAGGCCACCAGAGCGGGTCCCTGAGGTCCCCGTCGTAAGTCGAAAGCACCAGCCGAAACTCGAGAAAATCCAGGAGGTTCTCCCCTCCAGGCGAGATGAGCCCTTTTCCTCTGAGGCGTCTGGAGGCTAATCATACCTAACCTCTGGAACTTCCAAAGGGTCCTTCACACACTTGCTACAACTCAAGAAGTTCCCCAACATACCTGACTCCACTCGAGAGGAAGCACTAGAGTCCCGCCCACATGCAGAGGAGCCCCGTTTCCGCCTCGTACCTCCGCGGTCAGGTATCCTTTCCTTGTATGTTCCGGAAAGAATTCCCCGGTGTTCCCGTCGCATCTCATGAGGAGGCGCTCTCCACAGGAAAGGCGAGAGAAACTCCAGTGTCGTGACATCATTCCAAGAGTCCCCCAGATAGCTCAGTGTGCAGGTGGCCAGGCCCGCTGCATCCAGGGAATTCGACGGATGGATGGCGTTGACGTGGAAAGTCTTGTGTATTTATTAATGTAAGATTAGATTAAGAAATTATAGGGTAGTAAGAAGATTAACTGGAGGAAAAAGGCTGAATAGCAAGGATTACGCGGAAAGCCAAATAAATTCCCGACAAGGAATTTTCTGGAGGACTCTGGAATGGTGGCACGACCCTCGAGTTCATTGTGCCTTTCCTGTGGAGAGGGCCTCCTCTTGAGATGCGCCGGGAATGCCCGGGAATTCTTTACCGACCACGCAGGGAAAGGATCCTCCTCTGGATCTATCAGGCAGAAACGGGGCTCCTCTGGATGTGGGCGGAACTCTCGTGCTTCCTCTCGAGTGGAGACGGGTATGTCGGGGAACTTCATGAGTTGCAGCAAGCGTGTGAAGGACCCTTTGGAAGTTCCAGAGGTTAGGTGTGATTAGCCTCGAGACGCCTCAGCGGAAATGGGCCTCATCTCGCCTGGAGGGAAGAACCTCCTGGATTTTCTCGGAGTTGCCGGCAGGTGCTCTCGACTTACGGCGGGGACCTCATGGACCCTCTCTGGTGGCCTCAGGAAAGGCCAGTCCCCATGCGAGTTGCTCGGGCGCCTCTCGGGATTCCTCTCCCGTCGATGCCGGGGCCTAAGACCTTGTGTGGAGTCGGTGCGGGAACCTGAGGTTTCCTCTCCAGTACTGACATGGACCTTGGGGTACTTCTGGAGTCTCCCCAGGGGAGTCAGTCCTCATCTCGAGTGGTGGCATGCACTTGTGCTTTCCTCCCGAGCTGTTAGCAGCGGTGTCACACTTCCCTTCGTGTGGATCAAGGGATCTGTGGCTTTCCCTCAAGGCTTTCCCACCGAGGCCTTTCCCACAGGGCTGTCCCACGTGCCACCCTGGTGTGAGTCGATCCTTGGCTTGAAAGTCGAGGCAGTGCAGGGAAAACAGCTTTCCCTGGAATGGACTGAGACATCTGGGGGACTCTGGGAATGGTGGCACGACCCTGGAGTTCCTCTCGCCTTTCCTGTGGAGAGCGCCTCCTCTTGAGATGCGACGGGAACGCCGGGATTTCTTTCCCGAACACGCAGGGAAAGGATCCCTCCTCTCGAGCTAGGATGCAGAAACGGGGCTCCTCTGGATGTGGGCGGGACTCTCGTGCTTCCTCTCGAGTGGAGACGGGTATGTCGGGGATCTTCCTGAGTTGCAGCAAGGGTGTGAAGGACCCTTTGGAAGTTCCCAGAGGTTAGGTGTGATTAGTCTCGAGACGCCTCAGCGGAAATGGGCCTCATCTCGCCTGGAGGGGAGAACCTCCTGGATTTTCTCGAGTTGCGGCAGGTGCTCTCGACTTACGACGGGGACCTCAGGGACCCGCTCTGGTGGCCTCAGGAAAGGCCAGTCCCCATGTGAGTTGCTCCGGGGCCTCTCGGGATTCCTCTCCCGTCGATGCTGCTGGCCTAAGATCTTGTGTGGAGTCGGTGCCGGAACCTGAGGATTCCTCTCCAGTGCTGACATGGATCTTGGGTACTTCTGGAGTCTCCCCAGGGGAGTCAGTCCTCGTCTCGAGTGAGGGCATGCACGTGCGCATTCCTCCCGAGCTGTAGCAGCAGTGTCACGCTTCCCTTCGCATATATCAAGGGATCTGTGGCTTTCCCACGAGGCTTTCGCACAGGGCTGTCCCACGTGCCACCGTGGTGTGAGTCGATCCTCGGCTTGAAAGTCGAGGCAGTGCAGGGAAAACAGGTTTCCCTGGAATGGACTGAGACATCTGGGGGACTCTGGGAATGTGGCACGACCCTGGAGTTCCTCTCGCCTTTCCTGTGGAGAGCGCCTCCTCTTGAGATGCGACGGGAACGCCGGGAATTATTTCCCGACCACGCAGGGAAAGGATCCCTCCTTTCGAGCTAGGATGCAGAAACGGGGCTCCTCTGGAAGTGGCGGACTCTCGTGCTTCCTCTCGAGTGGAGACGGTATGTCGGGGAACTTCTTGAGTTGCAACAAGGGTGTGAAGGACCCTTTCGAAGTTCCAGAGGTTAGATGTGATTAGCCTCGAGACGCCTCAGCGGAAATGGGCCTCATCTCGATTGGAGGGGAGAACCTCCTGGATTTTCTCTAGTTGCGGCAGGTGCTCTCAACTTACGACGGGGACCTCAGGGACCCGCTCTGGTGGCCTCAGGAAAGTCCAGTCCCCATGCGAGTTGCTCAGGGTCCTCTCGGGATTCCTCTCCCGTAGATGTTGGGACTAAGACCTTGTGTGGAGACGGTGCTGGAGCCTGAGTATTCCTCTCCGGTGCTGACATGGATCTTGGGGTACTTCTGGAGTCTCTAGAGGGGAGCCAGTCCTCGTCTCGAGTGGGGCATGCACGTGCATTTTCCTCCCGAGCTGTAGCAGCAGTGTCACGCTTCCCTTCGCGTGGATCAAGGAATGAGGGGCTTTCCTTTGAGGCATTCCCACGAGGCTTTTCCACGAGGCTTTCCTACATGGCTGTCCACGTGCCACCGTGGTGTGAGTCGATCCTCGGCTTGAAAGTCAAGACAGTGCAGGGAAAACAGGTTTCCCTGGAATGGACTGAGACATCTGGGGGACTATGGGAATGTGGCACGACCCTGGAGTTCCTCTCCCCTTTCCTGTGGAGAGCGCCTCCTCTTGAGATGCGACAGGAACGCGGGAATTCTTTCCCGACCACGCAGTGAAAGGATCCCTTCTCTCGAGCTAGGAGGCGGAAACGGGGCTCCTCTAGATGTGGCGGGACTCTCGTGTTTCCTCTCGAGTGGAGACGGGTATGTCGGGGAACTGCTTGAGTTGCAGCAAGGGTGTGAAGGACCCTTTGGAAGTTCCAGAGGTTAGGTGTGATTAGCCTCGAGACGCCTCAGCGGAAATGGCCTCATCTCGCCTGGAGGAGAGAATCTCCTGGATTTTCTCGAGTTGCGGCATGTGCACTCGACTTATGACGGGGTCCTCAGGGACCGGCTCTGGTGCCTCAGGAAATGCCAGTCCTCATGCGATTTGCTCGGGGGCCTCTCGGGATTCCACTCCTGTCGATGGCGTGGACTAAGACCTTGTGGGATTGGTGCCGGAACCTGAGGATTACTCTCCCATATGACATGGGTCTTGGGGGACTTCTGGAGTCTCCCCAGGGGAGTCAGTCCTCGTCTCGAGTGGGGGCATGCACGTGCGCTTTCTCCCGAGCTTTAACAGCAGTGTCACGCTTCCCGTCGCGGGATTAAGGATATGTGCCTTTCCCTCGAGGCTTTCCCACGAGGCTTCCCACAGGGCTGTCCCACGTGCCACCGTGGTGTGAGTCGATCCTCGGCTTGAAAGTCAAGGCAGTGCAGGGAAAACAGGTTTCCCTGGAATGGACTGAGACATCTGGGAGACTCTTGGAATGGTGGCACGACGCTGGAGTTCCTTTCGCCTTTCCTGTGGAGAGCGCCTCCTCTTGAGATGCGACGGAACGCCGGGAATTCTTTCCCGACCACGCAGGGAACGGATCTCTCCTTTCGAGCTAGAAGCGGAAACGGGCTCCTCTGGATGTGGGCGGGACTCTCGTGCTTCTCTCGAGTGGAGACGGGTATGTCGGGGAAGTTCTTGAGTTGCAGCAAGGGTGTGAAGGACCCTTTGGAAGTTCCAGAGGTTAGTGTGATTAGCCTCGAGACGCCTCAGCGGAAATGGGCCTCATCTCGCCTGGAGGGGAGAACCTCCTGTGTTTCTCGAATTGCAGCAGGTGCTCTCGACTTACGACGGGGACCTCAGGGACCCGCTCTGGTGGCCTCAGGAAAGTCCAGAACCCATGTGAGTTGCTCAGGGGCTCTCGGGATTCCTCTCCCTTCGATGCAGGGGCCTAAGACCTTGTGTGGAGTCGGTGCCGGAACCGGAGGATTCCTCTCCAGTGCTGACATGGATCTTGGGGTACTTCTGGAGTCTCCCCAGGGGAGTCAGTCCTCGTTTCGAGTGGGGTCATGCACCTGCGCTTTCCTCCCGAGCTGTAGCAGCAGTGTCACGCTTCCCTTCACGAGGATCAAGGGGTCTGTGGCTTTCTCTCGAGGCTTTCCCACGAGGCTTTCCCACGAGGCTTTCCTCAGGGCTGTCCATGTGCCACCGTGGTTTGAGTCGATCCTCGGCTTGAAATTCGAGGCAGTGCAGGAAAACATATTTCCCTAGAATGGACTTAGACATCTGGGGGAGTCTGGAATGGTGGCACGACACTGAATTTACTCTCGCCTTTCCTGTGGAGAGTGCCTCCTCTTGAGATGCGACGGGAATGCCAGGAATTCTTTCCCAATCACGCAGGGAAAGGATCCCTCCTCTCGAGCTTAGGAGGCGGAAAACGGGCTCCTCTGGGTGTTGGCGGGACTCGTACTTCCTCTCGAGTGAGACGGGTATGTCGGGAACTTCTTGAGTTGCAGCAAGGGTGTGAAAGACACTTTGGAATTTCCAGAGGTTAGGTGTGATTAGCTCGAGACGCCTGAGCGGAAATGGGCCTCGTCTCTCCTGGAGAGGAGAACCTCCTGATTTTCTCTAGTTGCAGCAGGTGCTCTCGACTTACCTTGGGACCTCCGGGACCCGCTCTGCTGGCCTCAGGAAAGGCCAGTCCCCATGACCGAGTTGCTCGAGGCCTCTCGGGATTCCTCTCCCGTCGATGCCGGGGCCTAAGTCCTTGTGTGGAGTCGGTTCCGGAACCTGAGTATTCCTCTCCAGTGCTGACATGTATCTTGGGGTACTTCTGGAGTCTCCGCAGGGGAGTCACTCCTCGTCTCCAGTGGAGCATGCACGTGGGGTTTCCTCCCGAGCTGTAGCCGCAGTGTCACGCTTCCCTTTGCGTGGATCAAGGGATCTGTGGCTTTCCCTCGAGTCTTTCCCACGAGGCTTTACTTCGAGGCTTTCCAACAGGGCTGTCACTCGTGCCACCGTGGTGTGAGTCGATACTCGGCTTGAAATTCGAGCAGTGCAGGGAAAAGAGTTTCCCTGAATGGACTGAGTCATCTGGGGGACTCTGGAAATGGTGACAAGACCCTGGAGTTCCTCTCGCCTTTCCTGTGGAGAGCGGCTCCTCTTGAGATGCGACGGGAATGCGGGAATTCTTTCCCGAACACGCAGGGAAAGGATCCCTCCTCTCGAGCTAGGAGGCGGAAACAGGCGCTCCTCTGGATGTGGCGGGACTCTCATGCTTCCTCTCGAGTGGAGACTGGTCTGTCGGGAACTTCTTGAGTTGCAGCAAGGGTGTGAAGGACCCTTGGAAGTTCCAGAGGTTAGGTGTGATTAGCCTCGAGATGCCTCAGCGGAAATGGCCTCATCTCGCCTGCAGGGAGAACCTCCTTGATTTTCTAGCGTTGCGGCATGTGCTCTTGACTTACGACGGGGACCTCAGGGACCCTTCTGGTGCCTCAGGAAAGGCCAGTCCCATGCGAGTTGCTCGGGGGCCTCTCGGGATTCTCTCCTTTGGATTCTGCTGGACTAAGACCTTGTGTGGATTCCGTGCCGCGAACCTGAGGATTACTCTCCAGTGTGACATGGATCTTGGTGGTACTTCTGGAGTCTCCCAGGGGAGTCAGTCCTCGTCTCGAGTGGGGGTATGCACGTGCTCTTTCCTCCCGAGCTGTAACAGCAGTGTCACGCTTTCCTTCGCGTGGATCAAGGATCTGTGGCTTTCCCACGAGGCTTTCCCACAGGGCTGTCCCACGTGCCACCGTGGTGTGAGTCGATCCTCGGCTTGAAAGTCAAGGCAGTGCAGGGAAAACAGGTTTTCCTGGAATGGACTGAGTCATCTGGAGACTCTTGAATGGTGGCACGACGCTGGAGTTCCTTTCGCCTTTCCTGTGGAGAGCGCCTCCTCTTGAGATGCGACGGGAACGCCGGGAATTCTTTGCCGACCACGCAGGGAAAGGATCCCTCCTTTCGAGCTAGAAGCGGAAACGGGCTCCTCTGGATGTGGGCGGGACTCTCGTGCTTCCTCTCGAGTGGAGACAGGTATGTCGGGGAAGTTCTTGAGTTGCAGCAAGGGTGTGAAGGACCCTTTGGAAGTTCCAGAGTTTAGGTGTGATTAGCCTCGAGACGCCTCAGCGGAAATGGGCCTCATCTCGCCTGGAGGGGAGAACCTCCTGGATTTTCTCGAGTTGCGGCATGTGCACTCGACTTATGACGGGGTCCTCAGGGACCGGCTCTGGTGGCCTCAGGAAAGGCCAGTCCCCATGCGAGTGCTCGGGGGCTCTCGGGATTCCTCTCCTGTCGATGCGTGGACTAAGACCTTGTGGGATTTGGTGCCGGAACCTGAGGATTCCTCTCCCGTATGACATGGGTCTTGGGGGATTTCTGGAGTCTCCCCAGGGGAGTCAGTCCTCGTCTCGAGTGGGGGCATGCACGTGGGGTTTCCTCCCGAGCTGTAGCCGCAGTGTCACGCTTCCCTTTGGGTGGATCAAGGGATCTGTGGCTTTCCCTCGAGTCTTTCCCATGAGGCTTTACTTCGAGGCTTTCCAACAGGGCTGTCCCTCGTGCCACCGTGGTGTGAGTCGATACTCGGCTTGAAATTCGAGGCAGTGCAGGGAAAAGAGGTTTCCCTGAATGGACTGAGTCATCTGGGGGGACTCTGGGAATGGTGGCACGACCCTGGAGTTCCTCTCGCCTTTCCTGTGGAGAGCGCCTCCTCTTGAGATGCGACGGGAACGCCAGGAATTCTTTCCCGAACACGCAGGGAAAGGATCCCTCCTCTCGAGCTAGGAGGCGGAATCGGGGCTCCTCTGGATGTGGGCGGGACTCTCGTGCTTCCTCTCGAGTGGAGACGGGTATGTCTCGGAACTTCTTGAGTTGCAGCAAGGGTGGGAAGGACCCTTTGGAAGTTCCAGAGGTTAGGTGTGATTAGCCTCGAGACGCCTCAGCGGAAATGTGTGTCATCTCGCCTGGATTGGAGAACCTCCTCTATTTTCTCGAGTTGGCAGCAGGTGCTCTCGACTTATGACGGGGACCTCTTGGACCCGCTCTGATAGCCTCAGGAACGGCCAGTCCCCATGCGAGTTGCTCGGGGGCCTCTCGGGATTCCTCTCCCGTCGATGCCCGGGGCATAAGACCTTGTGTGGAGTAGCTGCCGGAACCTGAGGATTCCTATCCAGTGCTGACATGTATCATGGGGTACTTCTGAAGTCTCCCCAGGGGAGTCAGTCCTCGTCTCGAGTGGGGGCTTGCTCGTGCACTTTCCTCCAGAGCTGTAGCAGCAGTGGTCACGCTTCCCTTCACGTGGATCAATTGATCTGTGGCTTTCCCTCGAGGCTTTCCCACGAGGCTTTCCCTAGAGGCTTTCCAGGAGGCTTTCCCACAGGGCTGTTCACGTGCCACCGTGGTGTGAGTCGATCCTGGGCTTTAAAGTCGAGGCAGTGCAGGGAAAACAGCTTTCCCTGGAATGGACTGAGACATCTGGGGACTCTGGGAATGGTGGCCCGACCCTGGAGTTCCTCTCGCCTTTACTGTGGAGAGCGCCTCCTCTTGAGATGCGACGAGAAACGCCGGGAATTCTTTGCCGACCACACAGGAAAGGATCCCTCCTCTCGAGCTAGGAGGCGGAAACGGGCTCCTCTGGATGTGGGCGCGGACT
>NW_017192039.1:0-10486 GCF_001704415.2 Capra hircus
CTAGCTCGATAGGAGGATCCTTTTCCTGCGTGCTCCGGAAAGAATTCCAGGCGTTCCCGTCGCATCTCAGAGCAGGCGCTCTCCACAGGAAAGGCGAGAGGAACTCCAGGGTCGTGCCACCATTCCCAGAGTCCCCAGATGTCTCAGTCCATTCCAGGGAAACAATTTTCCTGCACTGCTCGACTTTCAAGCCGAGGATCGACCACACCACGGTGGCACGTGGGACAGCCCTGTGGGAAAGCCTCGTGGGAAAGCCTGGCGAAAACCTCGAGTTAAAGCCACAGATTTCTTCATCTACGCGAAGGGAAGCCATGACACTGCTGCTACAGCTCGGGAGGAAAGTGCACGTGAATGACCTAAGTCGAGACGAGGACTGAATCCCGGTGGAGGCTCCAGAAGTACCCCAAGATCCATGTCAGCACTGGAGAGGAATCCTCAGTTCCGGCACGACTCCACACAAGGTGTTAGGCCCGGCATCGACGGGAGAGAATCCGGAGAGGCCCCGAGGCAATTCGCATGGGGACTGGCCTTTCCTGAGGCCACCAGAGCGGGTCCCTGAGGTCCCCGTCGTAAGTCGAGAGCACGCGCGCAACACGAGAAAATCAAGGAGGTTCTCCCTCCAGGCGAGATGAGGCCCATTTCCGCTGAGGCGTCCGAGGCGAAACACACCTAACGTCGAGAACTTCCAAAGGTCCTTCACACCCTTGCTTCAACTCAAGAAGTTCCCGACATACCCGTCTCAACTCGAGAGGAAGCACGAGAGTCTCGACACATCCAAGGAGCCCCGATTCCGCACGTAGCTCGAGAGGAGGGATACTTTCCCTGTGTGGTCAGGAAAGAATTCCCGTCATTCCCGTCGCATCTCAAGAGGAGGCGATATCCACAGGAAAAGCGAGAGGAACTTCACGGTCGTGCACCATTCCCAGAGTCCCCAGGTGTCTCAGTCCATTCCAGGGAAGCCTGTTTTCCCTTCACTGCCTCGACTTTCAAGCGAGGATCGACTCACACCACGGTGGCACTTGAAACAGCCCTGTGGGAAAGCCTCGTGGGAAAGCCTTGAGGGAAAGCCACAGATTCCTTGATCCACGCGAAGGGAAGCGCGACACTGCTGCTACAGCTCGGGAGGGAAGCGCACGTGCATGCCCCACTCCAGACGAGGACTGACTTCCCTGGGGAGACTCCAGAAGTACCCAAGATTCATGTCAGTACAGGAGCGGAATCCTCAGGTTCCGGCACCGACTCCACACAAGGTCTTAGGCCCGGCATCGACGGGAGAGAAATCCCGAAAGGCTCCCAAGCAACTCGAATGGGGACTGGCCTTTCCTGAGGCCTCCAGAGGGGGTCCCTGTGGTCCCCGTCGCAAGTCGAGAGCACCTGCCGCAAGTCGAGAAAATCCAGGAGGTTGTCCCTCCAGGCGAGATGAGGCCCATTTCCGCTGAGGCGACTCGAGGCTAATCACACCTAACCTCTGGAACTTCCAAAGGGTCCTTCACAGCCTTGCTGCAACTCAAGAAGTTCCCCGAAATACCGTCTCCAGTCAAGGGAAGCACGAGAGTCCCGCCCACATCCAGAAGAGCCCGTTTCCGCCTCCTAGCTCGAGAGGAGGTATCATTTCATTTCGTGGTCGGCAAAGAATTCCCGGCGTTCCCGTCGCATCTCAAGCGGAGGCGCTCTCCACAGGAAAGGCGAGAGGAACTCCAGCGTCGTGCCACCATTTCCAGAGTCCCCAAGATGTCTCAGTCCATTCCAGGGAAACCTGTTTTCCCTGCACTGCCTCGACTTTCAAGCCGAGGATCGACATCGACACACACCACGGTGGCACGTGAACAGCCCTTAGGGAAAGCCTCGAGGGAAAGGCACAGATTCCTTGACCCATGCGAAGAGAAGCGTGACACTGCTGCTACAGCTCGGAGGAAAGCGTACGTGCAGGCGCCCACTCGGGACGAGGACACACTCCCCTGGGGAGACTCCAGAAGTACCCCAAGATCCATTTCAGCACTGGAGAGGAATCCTCAGGTTCCGGCACCGACTCCACACAAGGTCTTAGGCCCCGGTATCGAAGGGAGAGGAATCCGAGAGGCCCCCGAGCAACTCGCATGGGTACTGGCCTTTCCTGGGGCCACCAGAGCGGGTCCCTGTGTTCCCGTCCTAAGTCCAGAGCACCTGCCGCAACTTGAGAAAATCCAGGAGGTTCTC
The DNA here is from genome assembly GCF_001704415.2 of Capra hircus. Classification (NCBI taxonomy): domain Eukaryota; kingdom Metazoa; phylum Chordata; class Mammalia; order Artiodactyla; family Bovidae; genus Capra; species Capra hircus. Next base: position 2,197 of record NW_017192039.1, read on the forward strand.
CGTTCCAGGCGAGATGAGGCCCATTTCCGCTGAGCTGTTTCAAGGCTAATCACACCTAACCTCTGGAACTTACAAAGGGTCCTTCACACCCTTCCTGCAACTCAAGAAGTTCCCGGACATACCCGTCTCCACTCGAGAGGAAGCTATGAGCGTCCCGCCCACGTCCAGAGGAGCACCGTTACCGCCTCCTAGCTCGAGAGAGGGATCCTTTCCCTGCAGGGTCGGGAAGAATTCCTGGCGTTCCCGTGGCATCTCAAGAGGCAGCGCTCTCCACATGAAAGGCGAGAGGGAATCAAGGGTCGTGGCCACCATTCCCAGAGTCCCCCAGATGTCTCAGTCCATTTTCAGGGAAACCTGTTTTCCCTGCACTGCCTGGACGTTCAAGCCGAGGATCGACTCACACCACGGTGGCACGTGGACAGCCCTGTGGGAAAGCCTCGTGGGAAAGCCTCGTGGGAAAGCCTCGAGGGAAAACCTCGAGGGAAAGCCACAGATCCCTTGATCCACGCGAAGGGAAGCGTGACAGTGCTGCTACAGCTCGGGAGGAAAGCGTACGTGCACGCCCCCACTCGAGACGAGGACTGACTCCCCTGGGGAGACTCCAGAAGTACCCCAGGATCCATGTCAGCACTGGAGAGGAATCCTCAGGTTCCGGCACCGACTCCACACAAGGTCTTAGACCCCGGCATCGTAGGGAGAGGAATCCCGAGAGGCCCCAGAGCAACGCACATGGGGACTGGCCTTTCCTGAGGCCACCAGATCGGGTCCCTGAGGTCCCCATCGTAAAGTCGAGAGCACCTGCCCGCAACTCCAGAAAATCCAGGAGGTTCTCCCCTCCAGGGCGAGATGAGGCCCCATTTCCGCTGAGGCAACTAGGGTGTAATCACACTTAAACTCTGGAACTTCCAAAGGGTCCTTCACACCCTTGCTGCAAATCAAGAAGTTCCCCGACATACCCGTCTCCACTCTAGAGGAATCGGAGAGTCGCATCCATATCCAGAGTGGCCCCGTTTCCGCCTGCTAGCTCGAGAGGAGGGATCCTTTCCCTGCGTGGTCGAGAAAGAATTCCTAGCGTTCCCGTCGCATCTCAAGAGGAGGCGCTCTCCACAGGAAAGGCGAGAAGAACTCCAGGATCAGGCCCCATTCCAGAGTCCCCCAGATGTCTCAGTCCATTCCAGGGAAACCTGTTTTCCCAGCACTGCCTCGACTGTCAAGCGAGGATCGACTCACTCCACGGTGGCACGTGGGACAGCCCTGTGGGAAAGCCTCGTGGGAAAGCCTCGTGGGAAAGCCTCCAGGGAAAGCCCCTGATCCCTAGATCCACGCGAATGGAAGCGTGACACTGCTGCTAGAGCTCGGGAGGAAAGCGCACGTGCATGCCCCCACTCGAGACGAGGACTGATTCCCCTGGGGAGACTCCAGAAGTACGCCAATATCCATGTCTGCACTGGAGAGAAATCCTCAGGTTCCGGCACCGACTCCACACAAGGTCTTTGGCCCTGGCATCGATGGGAGAGGAATCCCGAGAGGCCCCCTGAGAAACTCGCATGGGGACTGGCCTTTCCTGAGGAAACCAGTGCGGGTCCCTGAGGTCCCCGTCGTAAGTCGAGAGCACCTGCCGCAACTCGAGAAAATCCAGGAGGTTCTCCCCCTCCAGGCGAGGTGAGGCCCATTTCCCCTGAGGCGTCTCGAGGCTATTAACACCTAACCTCTGGAACTTTCAAAGGGTCCTTCACACCCTTGCTGCAACTCAAGAAGTTCCCCGACATACCCGTCTCCACTCGAGAGGAAGCACGAGAGTCCCGGCCCACATCCAGAGGAGCCCCGTTTCCGCCTCCTAGCTCGAGAGGAGGGATCCTTTCCCTGCGTGCTCTGGAAAGAATTCCCGGCGTTCCTGTCCCATCTCAAGAAGAGGCGCTCTCCACAGGAAAGGGAGAGGAACTCCAGGGTCCTGCCACCATTCCCACAGTCCCCCAGATGTCTCCGTCCATTCCAGGGAAACCTGTTTTCCCTGCACTGCGTCGACTTTTCAAGCCGAGGATCGACTCACACCACGGTGGCATGTGGGACCGCCCTGTGGGAAAGCCTCGTGGGAAAGCCTCGGTGGGAAAGCATCGTGGGAAAGCCTCGAGGGAAAGCCACAGATCCCTTGATCCACGCGAATGGAAGCGCGACACTGCGGCTACAGCTCGAGAGGAAAGCACACGTGCATGCCCCCACTCCGAGTCGAGGACTGACTCCAATGGGGAGACTCCAGAAGTACCCAAGATCCACGTAAGCACTGGAGAGGAATCCTCAGGTACCGGCACCCACTCCACACAATATCTTAGGCCCCAGCTTCGACGGGGAGGAGGAATCCCGAGAGGTCCCCTGGCAACTCGCATAGGGACTGGCCTTTCCTGAGGCCACCAGAGCGGGTCCCTGGGGTCCCCGTCGTAAGTCGAGAGCACCTGCTGCAACTGGAGAACATTCAGGACGTTCTCCCCTCCAGGCGATATGAGGACCATTTCCGCTGAGGTGTCTCGAGGCTAATCACACCTAACCTCTGGAATTTCCAAAGGGTCCTTCACACCCTTGCTGCAACTCAAGAAGTTCCCGGACATACCCGTCTCCACTCGAGAGGAAACACGAAGTCCCACACACATCGACAGTAGCCCCGTTTCCGCCTCCTACCTCGAGAGGAGGGATCCTTTCCCTGCGTGGTCGGGAAAGAATTCCCGGCGTTTCCGTTGGCATCTCAAGAGGAGGCGCTCTCCAGAGGAAAGGTGAGACGAACTCCAGGGTCTTGCCACCATTCCCAGAGTCCACCAGATGTCTCCGTCCATTCCAGGGAAACCTCTTTTCCCTGCACTGCCTCGACTTTCAAGCCGAGGATCGACTCACACCACGGTGACACGAGGGAGAGCCCTGTGGGAAAGCCTCGTGGGAAAGCCTCGTGGGAAAGCCTCGTTGGAAAGCCTCAAGGGAAATCTACAGATCCCTTGATCCATGCGAATGGAAGCGCGACACTGCTGCTACAGCTCGGGAGGAAAGCGAACGTGCATGCCCCACTCGAGACGAGGACTGACTCCCCTGGGGAGACTCCAGAAATATCCCAAGATTCATGTCAGCACTGGAGAGGAATCCTCACGTTCCGGCAATGACCCCACACAAGGTCTTAGGCCCCAGCATCGACGGGAGGGGAATCCCGACAGGCGCCCGAGCAACTCGCATGAGGACTGGCCTTTCCTGAGGCCACCAGAGCGGGTCCCTGAGGTCCCCGTCGTAAGTCGAGAGCACCTGCCGCAACTCGAGAACATCCAGGAGGTTCTCCCCTGCAGGCGAGATGAGGCCAATTTCTGCTGAGGCGTCTCGAGGCTAATCACACCTAAACTCTGGAACTTACAAAGGGTCCTTCACACCCTTGCTGCAACTCAAGAAGTTCCCCGACATACCCGTCTCACTCGAGAGGAAGCACAAGAGTCCCGCCCACATACAGAGGAGCCCCGTTTCCATCTCCTAGCTCGATAGGAGGGATCCTTTCCCTGCGTGCTCGGGAAAGAATTCCAGGCGTTCCCGTCGCATCTCAAGAGCAGACGCTCTCCACAGGAAAGGCGAGAGAACTCCAGGGTCGTGCCACCATTCCCAGAGTCCCCCAGATGTCTCAGTCCATTCCAGGGAAACCTGTTTTCCCTACACTGCCTTGACTTTCAAGCCGAGGATCGACTCACACCACGGTGGCACGTGGGACAGCCCTGGTGGGAAAGCCTCCTGGGAAAGCCTCGTGGGAAAGCCTCCTGGGAAAGCCTCGAGGGAAAGCCCACAGATCCCTTGATCCACGCGAATGGAACCGCGACACTGCTGCTACAGCTCGGGAGGAAAGCGCATGTGCATGCCCCCACTCGAGACGAGGACTGATTCCCCTGGGGAGACTCCAGAAGTACGCCAATATCCATGTCTGCACTGGAGAGGAATCCTCAGCTTCCGGCACCGACTCCACACAAGGTCTTAGGCCCTGGCATCGATGGGAGAGGAATCCCGAGAGGCCCCCGAGCAACTCGCATGGGGACTGGCCTTTCCTGAGGAAACCAGAGCGGGGTCCCTGAGGTCCCCGTTGTAAGTCAAGAGCACCTGCCGCAACTCGAGAAAATCCAGGAGGTTCTCCCCTCCAGGCGAGATGAGGCCGATTTCTCCTGAGGCGTCTCGAGGCTATTAACACCTAACCTCTGGAACTTCCAAAGGGTCCTTCACACCCTTGCTGCAACTCAAGAAGTTCCCCGACATACCCGTCTCCACTCGAGAGGAAGCACGAGAGTACCGCCCACATCCAGAAGAGCCCCGTTTCCGCCTCCTAGCTGGAGAGGAGGTATCATTTCATTTCGTGGTCGGCAAAGAATTCCCGGCGTTCCCGTCGCATCTCAAGAGGAGGCGCTCTCCACAGGAAAGGCGAGAGGAACTCCAGCGTCGTGCCACCATTTCCAGAGTCCCCAAGATGTCTCAGTCCATTCCAGGGAAAACTGTTTTCCCTGCACTGCCTCGACTTTCAAGCCGAGGATTGACATCGACACACACCACGGTGGCACGTGGAACAGCCCTTTGGGAAAGCCTCGAGGGAAAGGCACAGATTCCTTGACCCATGCGAAGAGAAGCGTGACACTGCTGCTACAGCTCGGGAGGAAAGCGTACGTGCAGGCGCCCACTCGGGGCGAGGACACACTCCCCTGGGGAGACTCCAGAAGTACCCCAAGATCCATTTCAGCACTGGAGAGGAATCCTCAGGTTCCGGCACCGACTCCACACAAGGTCTTAGGCCCCAGTATCGAAGGGAGAGGAATCCCCAGAGGCCCCGAGCAACTCGCATGGGTACTGGCCTTTCCTGGGCCACCAGAGCGGGTCCCTGTGTTCCCCGTCCTAAGTCCAGAGCACCTGCCGCAACTTGAGAAAATCCAGGAGGTTCTCCGTTCCAGGCGAGATGAGGCCCATTTCCGCTGAGCTGTTTCAAGGCTAATCACACCTAACCTCTGGAACTTACAAAGGGTCCTTCACACCCTTCCTGCAACTCAAGAAGTTCCCGGACATACCCGTCTCCACTCGAGAGGAAGCACGAGCGTCCCGCCCACGTCCAGAGGAGCCCCGTTACCGCCTCCTAGCTCGAGAGGAGTGATCCTTTCCCTGCAGGGTCGGGAAGAATTCCTGGCGTTCCCGTGGCATCTCAAGAGGCCAGCGCTCTCCACATGAAAGGCGAGAGGGAATCAAGGGTCGTGGCACCATTCCCAGAGTCCCCCAGATGTCTCAGTCCATTCCAGGGAAACCTGTTTTCCCTGCACTGCCTGGACGTTCAAGCCGAGGATCGACTCACACCACGGTGGCACGTGGGACAGCCTGTGGGAAAGCCTCGTGGGAAAGCCTCGTGTAAAGCCTCGAGGAAAACCTCGAGGGAAAGCACAGATCCCTTGATCACGCGAAGGGAAGCGTGACAGTGCTGCTACAGCTCGGAGGAAAGCGCACGTGCACGCCCCACTCGAGACGAGGACTGACTCCCTGGGGAGACTCCAGAAGTACACCAGGATCCATGTCAGCACTGGGAGGAATCCTCAGGTTCCGCACCGACTCCACACAAGTCTTAGACCCGGCATCGTCGGAGAGGAATCCGAGAGGCCCAGAGCAACGCACATGGGGACTGGCTTTCCTGAGGCACCAGAGCGGGTCCTGAATCCAATCGTAAGTCGAGAGCACCTGCCGCAACTCCAGAAAATCCAGGAGGTTCTCCCCTCCAGGCGAGATGAGCCCATTTCCGCTGAGGCAACTAGGGGTAATCACACTTAAACTCTGGAACTTCCAAAGGGTCCTTCACACCCTTGCTGCAAATCAAGAAGTTCCCGACATACCCGTCTCCACTCTAGAGGAATCGGAGAGTCGCATCCATATCCAGAGTGGCCGTTTCGCCTGCTAGCTCGAGAGGAGGGATCTTTCCTGTGTGGTCGAGAAAGAATTCTAGCGTTCCGTCGCATCTCAAGAGGAGGCGCTCTCCACAGGAAAGGCGAGAAGAACGCCAGGATCAGGCCCCATTCCAGAGTCCCCAGATGTCTCAGTCCATTCCAGGGAAACCTGTTTTCCCAGCACTGCCTCGACTGTCAAGCGAGGATCGACTCACTCCACGGTGGCACGTGGACAGCCCTGTGGGAAAGCCTCGTGGAAAGCTCGTGGGAAAGCCTCCAGGGAAAGCCGCTGATCCCTAGATCCACGCGAATGGAAGCGTGACACTGCTGCTACAGATCTGGAGGAAAGCGCACGTGCATGCCTCACTCGAGACGAGGACTGATTCCCTGGGAGACTCCAGAAGTACGCCAATATCCATGTCTGCACTGGAGAGAAATCCTCAGGTTCGGCACCGACTCCACACAAGGTCTTAGGCCTGCATCGATGGGAGAGGAATCCGAGAGGCCCCGAGCAACTCGCATGGGACTGGCTTTCCTGAGGAAACCAGAGCGGGTCCCTGAGGTCCCGTCGTAAGTCAAGAGCACCTGCCGCAACTCGAGAAAATCCAGGAGGTTCTCCCTCCAGCGACATGAGGCCATTTCCGCTGAGTATCTCGAGGCTAATCACACCTTACCTCTGAACTTCCAAAGGTCTTCACACCCTTGCTGCAACTCAAGAAGTTCCCGACATACCGTCTCCACTCGAGAGAAAGCACGAGAGTCCGCCACATCCAGAGGCGCCCGTTCCGCCTCCTAGCTCGAGAGGAGGATCCTTTCCCTGCGTGCTCTGGAAAGAATTCCGGCGTTCCCGTCCCATCTCAAGAGGAGGCGCTCTCCACAGGAAAGGGAGAGGAACTCCAGGTCCTGCCACCATTCCAGAGTCCCAGATGTCTCAGTCCATTCAGGGAAACCTGTATTCCTGCACTGCCTCGACTTTCAAGTCGAGGATCGACTCACACCACAGTGGCACGTGGTACAGCCTGTGGGAAAGCCTCGTGTAAAGCTCGAGGGAAAGCACAGATCCTTGATCCATGCGAAGGGAAGCGGGACACTGCTGCTACCGCTCGGAGGAAAGCGCACGTGCATGGCCCCACTCGAGACGAGTACTGACACCCTGGGTGACTCCAGAAGTACCCAAGATCCATGTCAGAAGTGAGAGAATCCTCAGGTTCCGGCACCGACTCCAACCAAGGTCTTAGGCCCTGCATCGACGGGAGAGGAATCCCGAGAGCCCAGAGCAACTCGCATGGGACTGCCTTTCCTGAGGCCACAGCAGGTCCCTGAGTCCCATCGTAAGTTGAGAGCACCTGCCGCAACTCCAGAAAATCCAGGAGGTTCTCCCCTCCAGGTGAGATGAGCCCATTTCCGCTGAGGCAACTAGGGGTAATCACACTTAAACTCTGGAACTTCCAAAGGGTCTTCACACCTTGCTGCAACTCAAGAAGTTCCCGACATACCGTCTCCACTCTAGCAGAATCGGAGAGTCCGTCCATATCCAGAGTGGCCCGTTTCGCCTGCTAGCTCGAGAGGAGGATCCTTCCTGCGTGGTCGAGAAAGAATTCTAGCGTTCCGTCGCATTTCAAGAGGAGGCGCTCTCCACAGGAAAGGCGAAAAGAACTCCAGGATCAGGCCCATTCCAGAGTCCCCAGATGTCTCAGTCCATTCCAGGGAAACCTATTTTCCAGCACTGCTCGACTGTCAAGCGAGGATCGACTCACTCCACAGTGCACGTGGACAGCCTGTGGAAAGACTCGTGGAAAGCTCCTGGAAAGCTCGAGGGAAAGCCCTGATCCTAGATCCACGCGAAGGGAAGCGTGACACTGCTGCTACAGCTCTGGAGGAAAGCGCACGTGCATGCCCTACTCGAGACGAGGACTGATTCCCTGGGAGACTCCAGAAGTACGCCAATATCCATTTGCACTGGAGAGGAATCCTTAGCTTCCGACCGACTCACACAAGTCTTAGGCCCTGCATCGATGGGAGAGGAATCCGAGAGGCCCCGAGCAACTAGCATGGGACTGGCCTTTCTGAGGAAACAGAGCGGGTCCTGAGTCCCGTCGTAAGTCAAGAGCACCTGCCGCAACTCGAGAAAATCCAGGAGGTTCTCCCTCCAGGCGAGATGGCCATTTCCACTGAGGCGTCTCGAGGCTATTAACACCTAACCTCTGGAACTTCCAAAGGGTCTTCACACCCTTGCTGCAACTCAAGAAGTTCCCGACATACCAACTCCACTCGAGAGGAAGCACGAGAGTCCGCCACATCCGAGGAGCCCCGTTTCCGCCTCTAGCTCGAGAGAGGGATCCTTTCCCTGCGTGCTCTGGAAAGATTCCCGG
>NW_017192040.1:0-10485 GCF_001704415.2 Capra hircus
TCCCCAGGCTAATTAAACCTAACTCGAGAAAATCCAGGAGGTTCTCCCTTCCAGGCGAGATGAGGCCCTTCCGCTGAGGCGTCTCGAGGCTAATCACACCAAACCTCTGGAACTTCCAAAGGGCCTTCACACACTTGCTAAAACTAAAGAAGTTCGCCGACATACCCGTCTTCACTCGAGAGGAAGCACGAGAGTCCCGCCCACATCTAGGAACCCCGTTTCCGCCTCCTAGCACGAGAGGAGGATCCTTTTGCCTGATTGGTGGGAAAGAATTCCGGCGTTTCCCGTCGCATCTCAAGAGGAGGCGCTCTCCACAGGAAAGGCGAGGAACTCCAGGGTCGTGCCACCATTCCCAGAGTCCCCCAGATGTCTCAGTCCATTCCAGGGAAACCTGTTTTTCCCTACACTGCCTCGAATTTCAAGGCGAGGATCGACTCACACCACGGTGGCACGTGGGACAGCCCTTTGGAAATCCTTGAGGGAAAGCCACAGATCCCTTGATCCATGCGAAGAGAAGCGTGACACTGCTGCTACAGCTCAGGAGGAAAGCGCACTGCATGCCCCCACTCGAGACGAGGACTGACTCCCCTGGGAGACTCCAGAAGTACCCCAAGATCCATGTCAGCACTGGAGAGGAATCCTCAGGTTCCGGCACCGACTCCACACAAGGTCTTAGGCCCCGGCATCGACGGGAGAGAATCCGAGAGGCCCCCGAGCAACTCGCATGGGACTGGCCTTTCCTGAGGCCACCAGAGCGGGTCCCTGAGATCCCCGTCGTAAGTCGAGAGCACCTGCCGCAACTCGAGAAATTCCAGGAGGTTCTCCTCTTCAGGCGAGATGAGGCCCATTTCCTCTGAGCGCTAATCACACCTAAACTCTGGAACTTCCAAAACGACCTTCACACCCTTGCTGCAACTCAAGAAGATCCCCGACATACCCGTCTCCACTCGAGAGGAAGCACGAGAGTCCCCCCACATCCAGAGGAGCCCCGTTTCCGCCTCATAGCTCGAGAGGAGGATCCTTTCCCTGCGTGGTCGGAAAGAATTCTCGGCGTTCCGTGCATCTCAAGAGGAGGCGCTCTACACAGGAAAGGCGAGAGGAACTCCAGGTCGTGCCACCATTCAAGAGCCCCCAGATGTCTCAGCCATTCCAGGGAAACCTGTTTCCCTGCACTGCCTCGACTTTCAAGCCGAGGATCGACTCACACGACGGTGGCACGTGGGACAGCCCTGTGAAATCTCGGGAAAGCCGCGGGGAAAGCCTCGAGGGAAAAGCACAGATCCCTTGATCCACGCGACGGGAGCGTGACACTGCTGCTACAGCTCGGGAGGAAAGTTCACGTGCATGCCCTTACTCGGGACGAGGACTGACTCCCCTGGAGACTCCAGAAGTACCCCAAGATCCATGTCAGCACTGGAGAGGAATCCTCAGGTTCCGGCACGACTCCACACAAGGTCGTAGGCCCCGGCATCGACGGAGAGGAATCCCGAGAGGCCCTCGAGCAACTCGCATGGGACTGGCCTTTCCTGAGGCCACCAGAGCGCGGTCCCTGAGGTCCCCGTCGTAACGCCAGAACACCTGCGCCAACTCGAGATACTGAAGGAGGTTTCCCCTCCAGGGGAGATGAGGCCCATTTCCTCTGAGGCTCCCCAGGCTAATCACACCTAACCTCTGGAACTTCCAAAGGGTCCTTCACACCCTTGCTGCAACTCAAGAAGTTCCCCGACATACCCGTCTCCCATCAAGAGAAGCACGAGAGTCTCGCCCAATCCAGAGGAGCCCCGTTTCCGCCTCCTAGCTCGAGAGAGGCTTCCTTTCCTGCGTCGTCGGGAAAGAATTCCCGGCGGTTCCGTCGCATCTCAAGAGGAGGCGCTCTCCACAGGAAAGCCGAGAGGAACTCCAGGGTCATGCCAACATTCCCAGAGTCCCCAGATGTCTCAGTCTATTACAGGGAAACCTGTTTCCCTGCACTGCCTCGACTTTCAAGCCGAGGATCGACTCACACCATGGTGGCACGTGGGACAACCTGTGGAAAGCCTCGTGGGAAAGCCTCATGGAAAGCCTCGAGGGAAAGCCACAGATCCCTTGATCCAAGCGAAGGGAAGCGTGACACTGCTGCTACAGCTCGGGAGGAAAGCGCACGTGCATGCCCCCACTCGAGACGAGGACTGACTCCCCTGGGGAGACTCCAGAAGTACCTCAAGTTCCATGTCAGCACTGGAGAGGAATCCTCAGGTTCCGGCACCGACTCCACACAAGGTCTTAGGCCCCGGCATGGACGGGAGAGGAATCCCGAGAGGCCCCCGAGCAATTCGCATGGGGACTGGCCTTCCTAAGGCCACCAAAGTGGCGTCCCTGAGGTCCCCATCGTAAGTCGAGAGCACCTGCCGCAACTCGAGAAAATCCAGGAGTTCTCCCCTCCAGGCGAGATGAGGCCCATTTCCGCTGAGGTGTCTCGAGGCTACTCACACCTAACCTCTGGAACTTCCAAAGGGTCCTTCACACCCTTGCTGCAACTCAAGAAGTTCCCCGACATACCCGTCTCCACTCGAGTGGAAGCACGAGAGTCCCGCCCACATCCAGAGGAGCCCCGTTTCCGCCTCATAGCTCGAGAGAAGGATCTTTCCCTGCGTGGTCGGGAAAGAATTTCCGGGGTTCCCGTCGCATCTCAAGAGGAGGCGCTCTCCACAGGAAAGGAGAGAGGAACTCCAGGGTCGTGCCACCATTCCCAGAGCCTTCCAGATGTCTCAGTCCATTCCAGGGAAACCTGTTTTCCCTGCACTGCCTCAACGTTCAAGCCGAGGATCGACTCACATCACGGTGGCACGTGGGACAGCCCTGTGGGAAAGCCTGGTGGGAAAGCCTGTGGGAAAACCTCATTGGAAAGCCTCGAGGGAAAGCCACAGATCCCTTGATCCAATCGAAGGGAAGCGTGACACTGCTGCTAACAGCTCGGGAGGAAAGCGCACTTGCATACCCACACTCGAGACGAGGACTGACTCCCCTGGTGAGACTCCATAAGTACCCCAAGATCCATGTCAGCCCTGGAGAGGAATCCTCAGGTTCGGCAGCGACTCCACACAAGGTCTTAGGCCCCGGCATCAGGGGAGAGGAATCCCGAGATGCCCCTAGCATCTCGTATGGGCACCTGCCTTTCCTGAGGCCACCAGCGGGTTCCTGATGTCCCCGCCGAAAGTCAAGAGCACCTGCCCGCAACTAGAGAAAATCCAGGACGTTCTCCCTTCCAGGCGAGATGAGCCCATTTAACTGAGGCGTCTCGAGGCTAATCACACCAAACCTCTGGAACTTCCAAAGGGTCCTTCCACACACTTGCTAAAACTAAAGAAGTTCGTCGACATACCCGTCTCCACTCGAGAGGAAGCAGGAGAGTCCCGCCCACATCTAGAGGAACCCCGTTTCCGCCTACTAGCTCGAGAGGAGGGATCCTTTCACTGCATGGTCGGGAAAGAATTCCCGGCGTTCCCGTCGCATCTCAAGAGGAGGCGCTCTCCACAGGAAAGGCGAGCGGAACTCCAGGGTCGTGCCCACCATTTCCAGAGTGCCCCAGATATCTCAGTCCATTCCAGGGAAACCTGTTTCCCTACACTGCCTCGAATTTCAGGACGAGGATCTACTCACACCACGGTGGCACGTGGGACAGCCCTTTGGGAAAGCCTCTAGGGAAAGCCACAGATCCCTTGATCCACGTGAAGGGAACCGTGACACTGCTGCTGCAGCTCGGGAGGAAAGCGCACGTGCATGCCCCCACTCGAGACAAAGACTGACTCCCCTGGGGAGACTCCAGAAGTACTCCAAGATCCATGTCAGCACTGGAGAGGAATCCTCAGTTTCAGGCACCGACTCCACACAAGGTCTTAGGCCCCGGCACCAATGGGAGAGGATTCCCCAGATGCGCCCGAGCAACTCGCATGGGGACTGGCCTTTCCTGAGGCCACCAGAGCGGGTCCCTGAGTTCCCCATCCTAAGTCCGTAGCACCTGCTGCAACTTGAGAAAATCCAGGAAGTTCTCCCTTCCAGGCGAGATGAGGAACATTTCCGCTGAGGTGTCTCAAGGCTAATCACACCTAACCTCTGGAACTTACAAAGGGTCCTTCACACCCTTGCTGCAACTCAAGGAGATCCCCAACATACCCGTCTCCATTCGAGAGGAAGCACGAGAGTCCCGCCCAAATTCAGAGGAGCCCCGTTTCCGCTCCTAGCTCGCAGAGGAGGGATCCTTTCCCTCAGTGATCGGGAAAGAGTTACCAGTGTTCCCGGCGCATCTCAAGAGGAGGCGATCTCCACAGGAAAGGCGAGAGGAACTCCAGGGTCGTACCACCATTCCTTGAGTCCCCCAGATGTCTCAGTCCATTCCAGGGAAACCTGTTTTCCCTGCACTGCCTCTACTTTCAAGCCGAGGATGGACTCACACCACGGTGGCACGTGGGACAGCCCTGTGGGAAAGCCTCGTGGGAAAGCCTCATGGGAAAGCCTCGAGGGAAAGCCCCAGTTGCTTTGATCAACCCGAAGGGAAGTGTGACACTGCTGCTACAGCTCGGGAGGAAAGCGCACGTGGCATGCCCCAAACTCGAGACGAGGACTGATTCCCCTGGGGAGACTCCAGAAGTACCCCAAGATCCACGTCAGCACTGGAGATGAATCCTCACGTTCCGGCACCGACTCCAAACAAGGTCTTAGGCCCCGGCATCGACGGGAGAGGAATCCGAGAGGCCCCGAGTAACTAGCATGGGGACTGGCCTTTCTTGAGGATATCAGAGCGGGTCCCTGAGATCCCGGTCATAAGTCGAGAGCACCTGCACCAACTCGAGAAATTCCAGGAGGTTCTCCCCTCCAGGCGAGATGAGGCCCATTTCCCTGAGGCGTCCCCAGGCTAATCACACCTAAACTCTGGAACTTCCAAAACGACCTTCACATCCTTGCTGCAACACAAGAAGTTCCCCGACATACCCGTCTCCACTCGAGAGGAAGCACGAGAGTCCCGCCCACATCTAGAGGAGCCCCGTTTCCGCCTCATAGCTTCGAGAGAAGGGATCTTTCCCTGCATGGTCGGGAAAGAATTCCTGGGGTTCCCGTCGCATCTCAAGAGGAGGCGCTCTCCACTGGAAAGGATAGAGGAACTCCAGGGTCGTGCCACCATTCCCAGAGCCTTCCAGATTTCTCAGTCCATTCCAGGGAAACCTGTTTTCCCTGCACTGCCTCGACTTTCAAAGCCGAGGATCGACTCACATCACGGTGGCACGTGGGACAGCCCTGTGGGAAAGCCTGGTGGGAAAGCCTGGTGGGAAAGCCTCATGGGAAAGCCTCGAAGGAAAGCCACAGATCCCTTGATCCACGCAAAGGGAAGCGTGACAAGCTGCTACAGCTCGGAGGAAAGCGCACGTGCATGCCCCCACTCGAGACGAGGACTTTCTCCCCTGTGGAGACTCCAGAAATCCCCCAAGCTCCATGTCAGCACTGGAGAGGAATCCTCAGGTTCCGGCACCGACTACCAAACAAGGTCTTAGGACCCGGCATCGACGGGAGAGGAATCCCAAGAGGCCCCCACGCTTCTCGCATGGGGACTGGCCTTTCCTGAGGCCACCAGAGCGGGTCCCTGAGGTCCCCGTCGGAAGTCGAGAGCACCTGCCACAACTCGAGAAAATCCAGGAGGTTCTCCCCTCCAGGCGAGATGAGGCCCATTTCCGCTGAGGAGTCTCGAGGCTAATCACACCTATCCTCTGGAACTTCCAAAGGGTCCTTCACACCCTTACTGCAACTCAAGAAGTTCCTCGACATACCCGTCTCCACTCGAGAGGAGCACGAGAGTCCCGCCCAAATCCAGTGGAGCCCCGTTTCCGCCTACTAGCTCGAGAGGAGGGATCCTTTCCCTGCCTGGTCGGGAAAGAATTCCCGGCGTTCCCGTCGCATCTCAAGAGGAGGCGCTCTCCACAGAAAAGGCGAGAGGAACTCCAAGGTCTTGCCACCATTCCAAGAGTCCCCCAGATGTCTCAGTCCATTCCAGGGAAACCTGTTTTCCCTGCACTGCCTCGAATTTCAAGCCGAGGATCGACTCACACTACGGTGGCACGAGGGACAGCCCTGTGGGAAAGCCTCGTGGCAAAGCCTCGTGTGAAAGCCTCGAGGGAAAGCCACAGATCCCTTGATCCACGCGAAGGGAACCGTGACACTGCTGCTACAGCTCTGGAGGAAACCGCACCTGCCTGCCCCCACACGAGACGAGGACTGACTTCCCTGTGGAGACTCCAGAAGTAGCCCAAGATCCATGTCAGCACTGGAGAGGAATCCTCAGGTTCCGGAACCGACACCGAACAAGGTCTTAGGCCTGGGCATCGATGGGAGAGGAATCCCGAAAGGCCTCGAGCAACTCGCATGGGGAATGGCCTTTCCTGAGGCCACCAGAGCGGGTCCCTGAGGACCCCGTCGTAAGTCGAGAGCGCCTGCCGCAACTCGAGAAAATCCAGGAGGTTCTCCCTTCCAGGCGAGATGAGGCCCATTTCTGCTGAGATGTCTCGAGGCTAATCACACCTAACCTCTGGAAGTTCCAAAGGGTCCTTCACACCCTTTCTGCAACTCAAGAAGTTCCCCGACATACCCGTTCCACTCGAGAGGAAGCACGAGAGTCCCGCCCACATCCAGAGGAGCCCCGTTTCCGCCTCCTAGCTCGAGAGGAGGGATCCTTTCCCTGCGTGGTCGGGAAAGAATTCCCTGGCGTTCCCGTCACATCTCAAGAGGGGGCGCTCTCCACAGGAAAGGCGAGAGGAACTCCAGGGTCGTGCCACCATTCCCAGATCCTCCAGATGTCTCAGTCCATTCCACGGAAGCCTGATTTCCCGCACTGCCTCGACTTTCAAGCCGAGGATCAACTGACACCACGGTGGCACGTGGGACATCACTGTAGGAAAGCCTCGTGGGAAAGCCTGGTGGGAAAGCGTCATGGGAAGCCTCGTGGAAAGCCTTGGAAGGAAAGCCACCGATCCTAGGATACACGGGAAGGGAAGCGTGACCACTGCTGCTACAGCTTGGGAGGAAAGCGCACGTGCATGCCCCCACTCGAGACGAGGACTGACTCCCCTGGGGAGAATCCAGATGTACCCCAAGATGCATGTCAGCCCTGGAGAGGAATCCTCAGGTTCCGGCCCCGACTCCACACAAGGTCTTAGGCCTGGCATCGATGGGAGAGGAACAGCGACAGGCCCTCTAGCAACTCGCATGGGGACTGGCCTTTCCTGAGGTCACCAGAGCGGGTCCATGAAGTCCCCGTCGTAAGTCAAGAGCACCTGCCGCAACTCGGTAAAATCCAGGAGGCTCTCCCTGCAGGCGAGATGAGGCCGTTTCCACTGAGGTGTCTCGAGGCTAATCACACTTGACCTCTGGAACTTCCAAGAGTCTTTCACAGCCATGCTGCAACTCAAGAAGTTCCCCGACATATCCCGTTTCCACTCAAGAGGAAGCACGAGGGTCCCGGCCACGTCCAGAGGAACTCCGTTTCCGGCTCATAACTCGAGAGGACGGGATCCTTTCCCTGCTTGGTCGGGAAAGAATTCCCGGGCATTCCCATCGCATCTCAAGAGGAGGCGCTCTCCAAAGGAAAGGGAAGAGGAAATGCAGGGTCGTGCCACCATTCCAAGTCTCCCCCAGATATCTCAGTCCGTTCCACAGGAACCTGTTTTTCCCTGCACTGCCTTGGCTTTCATGCCGAGGATCGACTCACACCACCGTGACACGTGGGACAGCCCTGTGGAAAGCCTCGTGGGAAAGACTCGAGGGAAAGCCACAGATCCCTTGGTCCACGCAAGGGGAAGCGTGACACTGCTGCTACAGCATGGGAGGAAAGGCACGCTCATGCCCCCACTCGAGACGAGGCCCGACTCCTTTGTGGAGACTCCAGAAGTACCCCAAAATCCATGTCAGCACTGGAGAGGAATCCTCAGCTTCCGGCCCGACTCCACACAAGGTCTTAGGCCCGGCATCGACGGGAGAGGAATCACGAGAGGCCCCCTAGCAACACGCATGATAACTGGCCTTTCCTGCGGCCGCCAGAGCGGGTCCCTGAATCCCTGTCGTAACTCGAGAGCACCTGCTGAAACTCGGGAATATCCAGGAGCCTCTCCGTTCCAGGCGACATGAGGCCCATTTCCGCTGAGGCATCTCGAGACTAATCACACCTAACCTCTGGAACTTCCAATGGGTCCTTCACACCTTGCTGCAACTCAAGAAGTTCCCCGACATACCCGTTCCTCTTCACGTTCTGCCATAATGGTGGGTGTCATCTGCATATCTAAGTTGATTGATATTTCTACCGGCAATCTTGATTCCAGCTTATGTATCTTCCATCCCAGCATTTTTCATGATGTACTCTGCATAGAAGTTAAATAAACAGGGTGACAATATACAGCCTTGACATACTCCTTTTCCTTTTTGGAACCAGTCTGTTGTTCCATGTCCTGCTCTAACTGTTGCTTCCTGACCTTCATCCAGATTTCTCAAGAGGCAGGTTAGGTGGTCTGGTATTCCCATCTCTTTCAGAATTGTAGCTAAAACAACAGTAAAAGGACCTTTCCGATGTCAGGCCAAGGAATTGTGTTTCCAGTCATTGAGCCACACCTGATCACTGAGCACAAATTCATGAATCTGTTCCTCAAGGGGGAATGATATTCTTTTTTATACAAACTTAGTTACCTGATTTATTACCTTACCTAATTGTTCCATCTGCTGTGAAATCCCACCCCCTTACTTGTGGCAAATCTGCTAACACCTGCCTCACTGTGGGAGGGGGTCTCCCATAGAAATTTCATAAGGACAACAACTGTGGGAACGTGCGGTTACCCGTAATATGAGTAAGTCTGCCGGAAGCAAGCCCATCCACGTACAGTCAGTCTCTATGATCCATTTTGAAAGTGTCTCTTCAAGAGTTTGGTTTGTTTCTTTCCACCATTCCAGAACACTGGGGCCTATATGCTGTATGTAATTTCCACTGATATTTAGAGCTTCACATACCTGTTAATTAACGCGGCTACAAAGACAGGGCCATTGTCGGATTCTATACTGGTTGGAAACCCAAGTCTGGGAATTATTTCTCAAATCAGCGAGCTACTTCATTTTCTTTTTCAGATCAGGTAGGGAAGGCCTCTGCCCAACCGGAGAAGGTACCTACTATTCTAGTAAGTCATGATAACAGGTGACTGCCTTTGCTTCCCCGAAGGACACTCGCTTTCCCTGCATCCTGAGAACTCCACGTCTCAGCCAGTTGGAAAAGCGCTTCTTGGAGGTCATTATTCAGGGCAACTTCCCCTGGAGCCCGGGGCCATAGGGAGCGGCTCCACACTCCCAGGGAAAGGCAGAGCCACAGCCACACATCTGTCCCATCCCCTTTGCTCTGTAGGAGAGCTCTAGTGAGCCTAGGTCTGTCAGGAAAATTCTTGGCTCCTATGGGGACACATTCTATGTGTGAAACTGCATCCAGGACCTAGGGGCCACAGGGCGCCTGTTTCTCTCGGGGGCGGAGGGGTGGGGGGCCTGAAGCAGTGCGGGCCCCAGCAACAGCTTCCACATCCATCCAATTGCTCTTTTCTTACCTCTGATAGAACTAGCTTTGTTCCAGCCTTTGGCAATTTGGAGGCAAGCGGGCCCCACTTCCTCCCCAAGGAGGCATGGGACGTACTTTGAGTGGAAAGGCCCCTCACGGAGCTGAACCCAGGAAGGCACCCAGTCATGTCTGACACATTCCTGCAATCCTGCTTCTTCATGAGCAATACCGCTATAAGCTAGGCATGTCTTTCCAAGGCTCAGAAAGGACAGGGGAGATGCATGGTGCTGCCTCTGGAATTTCGGTCCTCTGAGCAGACCTGGAGGTCTCCCCTTGAAGGAGGATTTCCCCAAATACAGGCTTGCAAACACACACTGGGTGGCTGCCTCTTCTTCCCTGAAGGACGATCACTTTCCCCGCATCCTGTGAACTCTGCATCCCAGCCTGCTGAAAAAGTGCTTCTTGGAGGTCATTTTTCAAGGACAATTTTCCCTGGAGCCCGGGGCCGTAGGGAGGGCCCCATGCTCGCTGGGAAAGGCAGAGTCACATCCACAGTCTGTTCTACCCCTTTTGCCCTGTAGGAGAGCTCTAGTGAGCCTAGGTCTGTCAGGAAAATTCTTGGCTCCTATGGGGACACACCCTGTGTGTTAACCTGCATATCGGACCTAGGGGCCACAGGGCGCCTGTTCCTCTCGGGGGGACCCTGAAGTGGTGCGGCCAGCAACAGCCTGAACATCCATCCGATTGCTCTTTTCTTCCTTCTGATAGAGCTAGCTTTGCTTCTCGCTTTGGCATTTCGGAAGCCAGGGGAGCCCCACCGCTGTTGTCCTGGGGTCTATTGAGGTACCGGGTCTATTGGACCCCAGCATGGCACCCGACCCCCTCAGACACACTCCCGCAGCCTCCTTCCCATGGGCAGGACTGTTCTGACCTAGGAA